>NC_071402.1:32261680-32565014 GCF_017976375.1 Cuculus canorus
AAAAATGCAACACATTACAATATCTAACAATACCAACATGTATTGATTTCAAATTTATTTCCTGTACCAGCACTGGTAGGATAACACACAGGGAAAATGAAGGGAGGGAGAGATCTGCAGAAATGCTTAACATCGTGGCAAATGGAAGGAGAGCGACTGCCAGAAAATGAATTCTGATCATCATTCTAGTTTTGTGCTCTCTACATTAGACCTTTCTGTAGGTACTATTTTAAAGTAGTGTAGGCCTTACTCAAAATCATATTTTCTTAAGAGAAACAAGAACATGAAATTTAGTATCCCCTGATAACAAGTATAGAATACACGTTAGAGCAAAAATGCATTCAATCTTGACCTTAAAATGGTATCTCTGCTTCCAATGGTAGCTTTTCTTTAGGCTCAGAAAAATATAAAAATTCCAAGCAATGCACATTTTCGCTAAGCTAGTGCAAAATCCATATTCAACCATATGATGTTTTATTCAATTAGAAAATAATAAACTAAAGACTAGGGTGAATCAGAGGAAAAAAATGCCATATGGTATGTTTTTCTCCACTTAATTTGCAGATAAGTGACTGTAAGATGAAAGGACAAATCAGAGAAATGCAGGCAAAATTTCAACCAGAGCAGTCAGTGTCTACACTAAAATAGAAGGGGTCCAATCTTTCTTTCATGGGATTATAAATGGTTTGTATGGGCTGTAATGAGAGACCCTTCAAGGGAAGAGCAGGGCCCCAAACTTTTTATTTTTAACTACTTAACCATCTGACTTTTTACTCTAATTTTCCGTACTCCCTCAGATCTTTGTGTGACTCCTTGGTTTGTCATGCATTCCAAGCCACAGGATGTGTCAGCTTAGCGATATTCATTAGCTGGTCTGTGCACCTCCCAGCTCCTGCAGCCTCCCTCTTCTCAGCTGTGATTTCTCTCTTTCTCACAGAGGAAACATCCCCTTTTCACTGCTGCTTTTTTTCTCCCTCTCTTTTCCAGTTGTCCGATCTCTTCCCTGAGAGAGACTGTTCCTTTTACTTTTGCACACTCAGGCTTCTTTCCTCCTACTCTTTACTCCCCATTAGAAACCTTCACCTTCACGCACACAAAACCCAAATTGCACACTGCAGTACAAATGAAATCCCCAAATTATCAAGGGCAAAATTAGCATTAAAAACCATAAGACAACAAATAATAGGGCTTTTTATGCGTTTTTTGTAATTGCGTGAAACTAGTAACTTTGGCAATTATTGTTTGTGCCTCATTAGCATGCAAAACGGTTTTTTAGACTAACCCACACACAAAAGAAACCATTTGTGATGAGAACTCTGCTTTGTTTAATGTTAGACACCATTGTATTTACTTTCCTAATATAACAGTTCTAATTAGTACCTAGCACTCATCCTGAGTTTTTCAGCTTGAAAACGCCGAAGGTGACAATTGAGTCACAATTCCATGGCACTCTTTGTCAGTATCTGTCAAAATATAGCTAAGTCTTTAGGAGTTGTGATCTAAATGCTAAAAAAAGTTAATAGTCCAGAAAGAATAGCTCTCTAGTTAATTTAAAAAATATATATAATTGCAGATTAACCTCTGGTTAAAAGCGTAACATTGCTAATAACTCACTGTTAAATGTGGTCTTGGCAAGACTGTCGTCTGTCCGAATACTGACTTTGCATTGTTTCTGTCATCTGACCTTTATCTGTTCAAATGATCAATTCTTTAATTTTTAGTGATTCATTAGAAGAGCATGGGTGGATTAGTGACAAAACTTGAAATCAGTTCATCAGTATACGCAGACTTTTAAAAGGTGATTGCTCACTTGTCTTAGAAGAGTTATGTTTCTTAAAAAAATGATCTCATTCTAGAGTTGAAACAATTATGCCTCCTTTTTTTTCTTATGCTTTCTGACTTCAGCTTAAATTCTTCACAGTGCAGCTAGATGTAGTGGTATGGGAAATGTGAAGACTCCTGCTGAGGGGTTGTCTCCAGCTTCATGTTTGTGTGTGAATAAGTCAAGAAAGTGCTAGTCCAGTGACACTTTGTCAGTGCTGCTTTGTAATTATCACAGTATGAAGTGATAATGTTATGTGTTTTCTTTTCAATAATAGATATTTATAAAGAATTTTGCTGTTCAAAGGCTTGTCCTGTGTTGTGGCTCATAAACACCAGACTTCCATATTTTCTAGTTTGCTTAGACCCACTGAGAAGCTGACTATCAAAAGTAAAATTGCTCACTTCCTCTCTGTAATTCAAAACTTCCCTCTCAACTGGCCTCTTTCTAGCTCATTAGCTTCCAAAGAAATACATTTTTGGTGTGTTTTATTCCATCCTGATTTCAAAGATTGAATGCAAGGAGCTCTGAACTCTTTTTCTTTGCTGGCACCTAGTCTAGGCAATGCTGCACTGAAATTATCTGGTGTATCTGCTGACAGCACCTGCATCTCAAGCTTTGCACCTGTACTTGTCCCTTTTAGCTGAGTGGGTGTACACACTAAACATGAGAATTTGGAAGTCAGATCTCATTCTCTACCTACGAAATTATATTGCCATGTGATAAACAATAGCATATTCACACTCTACATCATGTATTAGTTCATTTTTTACATGGATAAACGAGGTACCTGTATGGCAATTTTAGCAAATCAAACAAAATTCATCAGCAAGTGACAGCATAAATTAGAACTAGGGAGAAGGATAAAATTAGCAAGAGGTAGAAACTGAACTGGCTTCCAAGCCAGTCTTGATTTTTATTCTTCATGGTTATGTTATGATATCTTCAAAGCTATTTAGGTAACTGACCTTCTAGTCACAGATCTTCCAAAGTTTCCACTAGCTGGCTTGAAACTTAGTTTAAGATAAAATCCAGGAGACTCCAAACCCAAATATTTAATTTGAAAACATCCTTTGTAACTAAGGCCTAATTCTGCACATGCCTGTGCATAACACAGTCTGCACAAAAAGCCATAGAGACATGTACATAAAGCTCACAGCTAAGGCACAGAAAACTAGCTCCTTATTTTTGATGTTCTAGCTGGTGTAGGGATTTCATTGTAAAAAAATGTGTCAGTCACACATTCTGAGAGTTTTCAGTCTCTTCTAAAAAAGTGCTCTGCTTCATATCACTAAATAAGCCATTAGATAATATTTGCAGTTAACTATCCATATAAGAATCTATAAAATAATTAATCCATAAAATAATGGGATTAATAAAATAATGACATAATAGAATTCAGGCAATCTTAAATGATACAATGAAGCATGCATAAATGCAGGAACATAGAGCCACGTCCAGCTGGTGCTCTGCAGAGGGACTAGGTTGAGTCACAAGAGTAACGTAGCTAGTGTGGTTTGAACTGAGTCCAGCTACTCAACCAACTGACTTAGACCTCAGGGAAAAGTGGTCCATTTTCAAAGACATCTGGTTGCTTCAGAAAAAGACCTGACTACAAGACCACAGCTCTGGAAAGTCAGGATTTTGTTTTACTGTTGCTGTAATTCTGTTTCTTCCAAAGGAGGAAAAGGATGTGGGGTGAAGGGAGCACAACTGTTGAAGAGAGAGGCCAAAAGGATGCTGCAGTAAAGGTCCTCAAATTTTCCCAGCAGCAGGCATCATCACCCATCTTTTCCTTATTTTCCATATTTTCATCTGTCTCACAAGAGTATCAAGATCTTAATAAGCTAATTCAAAGCTAGCGAGCTCTAGAACCTAGAACCTCTCAGCACCAATATCAATGTCTGGTTTTCTACCTCTGTGCAAAGGACTGCTCAAGTAACTCCTATAGTTAGTCAACCATTCTCTCCCATTAGTTGATATATTTCTATGTCTTTGTGTTCCACTCTGCTCTTATTGCAAAAGTAGATATCCTCTACCTGCCTTACTATGGAAATTACAGTGGAATGACGTGAGAACACAACCCTGAGCAAGTGGAAGCAGAATAGGATCATTAGCTCTTTCCTCCATCAGGACCAGTGCATGCTTCTTTAAGCTGTGATGAGTGCAAAACCCAGAATAGATCAGGAATCCATGAACAACATTATGCTGTGTGCCAGAAACATCGTGGTTACACCTGTGTCAGTAAAAGGACTTGTCCAGAGATAATTCTCGGATCTTAGAGCTTAAATCCATACAGCCAGACTCTTGTCTCCAGAAAGGGTGGCTATGTCCAAATGAACTATTTGAAATGGCCCTTTGCCCTGGCATTATCTGGAAGAAAGATGGTTAGCTGAGGCCAAAAATGATTCCCGGGACTGTGCTAGCGGTTTAATTGTATGGACAATCATGTCTCAGTGATTGAACCCACAGAAAAGATGCAGGCTAGGGATCTCAGTTTATCCCTGTAGAGAATGGGCTTAGTGACACAGTATTGCATGCATTGCAGCCTGGTTGTGAAGTTTAACTTGTATTTATAAAATATGCCAAATCCTCGCATACAAAATGCTACATAAGTAATAAGTATTAATAAATGTGATTATATTAAACCAGGTCTGTTTTCAGTCATGTTTTATAAGACCACAGTTGTAGCAGTGAGCTTTCATATGAAAGATCAAACATTTCGCCTTCCATTGTAAGCCATTCTTTGTAAGCTTTTCCAATAAAAACAGCAGAATATCTCATACATATTGAAATTCGACATTCTTAAAGACTAAGCATTCATTTGCAAATGGCAAGCAATAATACTGAATTTCTCTTTGCCAGACAATTTTTTAACATATATTTCAAGCTTAATGTTATCAATAAGTAACAAATTAGTAAGCCTAAAATTTACATTAAAACTAATGTAATATGTGTTTTGTACAGCCACACATCAGGTGCATTTTATATTTAATCTAAACCTAAGCAAGCAAGGTTTACTGCTTGTTTTTCCAATTCTTTTTAAAGTTGAAGTCTGTCACATCCTCAAGTCTTACTATTTCTTAGCACTTAAAAAATGTTTTTCACAAATTACATTCAGCAAGAAAGATATCACAGTTTAAGTGAAAGGTGGTTCTAAACCTCTGCAGTAGACTTTTTAGTTTCCAGTCCTTTATTAAGGGGAGCTTTCATGGGTGGGGTACTAATGCTGGCAATTCTTGCACTCTTGACATAGGTCTTTGCCTCTTTTGGTGCTAATCTAAACTTAAAAGTGCTAGTGATACAACTCTGACAGAGTGTGAAAAAAATAAAATTTCCGTAACTGACACAGCTATGATGTTTTCCTCACAATGTTACCTCTTATTCTTTTGGGGAACTAGTATAGAAGTAACTCTTAAAAAGGAATCTTTTGATTATATAAAGTACCTCTCTATTCAAAGAATTTTCTAGTATAATTCATATAACAACGTCTTTTTAGTGTAGATCAGGCCCAGGGCTCTGGCTTTGTGTTATGGATAAAACTTCACAGGTAATTTACAGGATTTTAACTCCAGTGCAGAGGTTGTAGCTTACAGTGTGTAAAGTGGGATTTCTAACTCATCTGGAGTTCACTTCAAAACTCACTCCCCAAATGACAAATATTTCAGCGCTATGTCCTCCTCTTTCTCTCAAAACACAGGGAAAAGCCTCATGACCCTGCACTGAATATGAAAGTCTGCATGAGGCACTGTTTGAAGAGCTGGTCATAGATGCAATAGCAAAGAAAATCAAGTCTATTTGTTAAGGAGAGGGCAGCAAATTTTGTTTTACAGTTGTGGCTCTGTATTTCAGCGGATGGACGCTGGCAGAGAAAGATGGAGGAGCTCATGGATAAGAGCCTTCTGACTATGCATTACCTGCTGTAATTCATATAGGAATAAAACCTCCAAACCTTGCTTATGCTGATGGGTCCTTTCTAGTCGCAGGGGTAAACTCATGCCTGACTGACTTTCTGGGGTTTTTTTTCCATTTTGTGTACGAGTTTGAACTTTAAGAACTTCATGGACTTGTCAGACTGACTACTTGTCCTGATTGGTTTCTAACTCTCTTCTTCCCCACGAAACTATAGGCTATTGAACTTGGTCATAGGGGTTTTTACCCTACCAGGATATTCATACATCCCAAACACAACTTTTTAATGTCTTTCTTCCCTCCCAACCCCGTTCCTTCCCTTTTGTGACTGTTATGTCATCTTAGCTGAGGGGAAAATATCCATGGAGACAGACTGAGGTGGCAGGTATCAAAGGTAAGCGGCAATTGAGCGATGAGCTACCACAGGCCTTACTGGCACCTGTCTAAGTTGCGCCTTGAGGTATGAGGTTAAAGGTTGAGTGCCTTTAGTCACCCAAGAAGTGTGTCAGTAGCCAAGTAAGCATATCCAGCATAGCTCATTGTTGCTGGAGTACGTTTCAGTCATTGAAAGTTCAATTATCTGAGCCTACTGAGCTCCTGTGCTTACCTCAGATGCCTTTCGGCATTTATGTGCACCTGAGTAAAATGGCATTAATTCTAGAATACCACAGCCAATCAGTTTTAAGGAATAAACCCTTTTTTTATACATATAAGGCATGTAGGAAGAACACATATCAGAAACCACCATATATTATAGGAAGAAAACTGAAGGAGTGATGATATCATTTTCGCTTTTCAGTCCCTGCTGCATCTTAAGACAACAGAAATTTTATGTCCCTTTCATGTCCCTTTTCCCAGTTCACAATGTGCCCAAAGACTTTCCTGCACTTCCACTCCCCTCCTTATTGATGGCCTATCTAGGCTGATGAAAAGCCTTGAAGGGATTTTGCAGCTGACCATGACTTCTTGTTGACTCATTCCTAGTTGCAGAGAGGAAATCTGTTTGTTTGCTGCTTTTCTTTTCTTTTCTTTTTTTTTTTTTTTCCCCTTTGCCACTCATTTTTATGTAGCCAGCTGTGTGTTCTTACCATGCTAGACATGCCACCTCTCTCAAGTGCTAAAGGTCACAATGATAGCTAGCAAAACACCAACATTATTATGCACAGCTTACATCCTCAGAAAGGTAGTGAAGGAACCCTGGAGGATGAAAAAAAGACTCATCCATTGTGGGAAGAAAACACTCAATGGGACACTCATCCCACAATAATTGCATCCATGCAACACATTTCATGGCTTCCTCCAGTTCTCTGTGTGCAAATTGTATAGACTTGTGCATTTCCATAAACAAATACAGTGGTCAAACCATGTTCCCAGGGAAGCTAACACACTGCAGGCATACAGCAATTTTAAGTTTTCCGTAGGAAGTGGGAGTTTGTAAGATCGGCTCTAAAGAAGATCGAGTTTTTTCACTGAATGCCAAATAGGAAGTCTCTAACCGATTTGAGACCCCCTTAGGGTCTTATGTTTCTTTAAACTCCTAAGCATTTCTGCCATTGTTTTTAGGGAAATACCCTAAGAAAACATCGTTACATATGTATCACAGGGAAAATAAAAACAAACCAAACCCAAAACACTACCCCCCACCTTTGTTTATTACCTAAAGAGGAATGTGATTTTGCTTTATTTTAAGGTGGCTATGACATCCTGTGTTAACTTATATTCTGTAGAAATATATGTATGATTTGTTTGACTGATGTAAAGCCCTATGCTAATTTTTCAAAAAGTGTAGTGCTGCACTGACCACAAATGCAGCATGAATATTTAGTGTGGCATTCAACAGACTTCTTCCACCCTCCAGTGCATCACAGTTTAGTGAGGCCATCTTCAGAAGATGCCCATTAATGATGACACATGAAGTGCTGATAAAAATATAATTACATTCTTTTAGATTAAGCACATTTGCTCAAATTCATGTTTGGGTACTTTTGATCCAACCATGCATAATGCCTTTTCTTTTACTAGCTAAAGGAAAAAAAAAATAAAAAGAAATCAAGAAGTAATTTATGTCAAAAGAAAGAAACACTACCAAATACATCATTATGCTTCTAACTGAGTGTTATTGAAGGCATTAAAGCAATTTAGTAGTGTCAAGTTTAAAATGTAATGGGCTCGATGGATTTTTGTTTTAAGCTTTGGCTTAGAAATTGTTATTATTATTATATTTTTATAATCTTTTTTTTTATACTTTAGGCATTTAAGGTGCAAAAGACATGAACACTGTGTGCCAGAACATCAGTTATCCTTTGTTAAATGTTGTAGCAGTTGTTGAAATTTATTTTGATCAATGTGTAATAAATTATCATCTTCACCTCAGCCTGGACCAGAAACATTCTTTTAGCACCTCCTTTCTCCTAAAATCCCTTAAGAATTGGTCAGAAAGAAGTACTCTCTAATTACAGTTTGGATTTAACTAATGAAGTAAGAAATGCATACTACTTCTGTAATCTAACTCGACTGTTGTTATTAAATTAGGAAATCTTATTTTTTAAAAAAGATAAATGTTACATGCAGATAAATGTTAGATGTAGTATGTGCACTTCTGTGCAACTTTACCATTCCTTTGCTGGAGTCACAGGGCTGTGCAATGAGGAAATGCCCTCCTGCTGAGGCCACTTAGCTGCTGCTTTCTGGTGTGCATGTGCAATGAGCAATACAAGGGCTGTAGTTCAAGTCCCTGCTGCTGTAACATGCTGCTGAGAATCCATAATACCTGAAAGCAGCTATCTCAGTAGCAATTTCAAAGCTACATACTTATGTATCTGTACAATCTTCATTTGTGTGTGGAATAAAATCAGCGTACCAGGTGAAGAGCTTTAAAAACTTAACTCAAACTTCAATGTTTCATGATTATGCACATCATTCCTTAAGTTTCTACGGTTTTTAATTTGCAAAATAATGGGGTATTCATACTGGTCTGAAATACCTACTCTATCATTTATATTCTCTGCTTGTTAATTTTCATGTCTTTAATGTCTTTCTATTCACCACCACTACCTTAGACTGAAGATAATCTTTGAATCACATTTTTGCTTTTTTAACTAGTTGTTTGACAACTACTGATTGGAAATATAGTTTCTAACCAAGAATGCAATTTTAAATTAGGTACTGCTTTTCTCCCAGCTAAACCTGTTATAAATAAAATTTTTTTATAAGAAAGGAATAAGTTCTTCAATGGACTTCACAGTGGAACTATGAAGTCATTCCATGCTGGGAATGCAGATTTTATCCAGGCTGCCTTGCAGACTCAGAAAAACGATCAAATCAACAAACATCATCTGAACTTCAATACATGCCCATCCATACGTTTCTAGCTGTTACAAAGGTATGATAATGTAACTCAATTTAAACCCTATAGATTATGTTGTAGGTGAGACTGAAGCAGCAGTATGCTATGAATGAATACATACATGTGTGAGCTAAGGTACTGTAACTTGTTAAGCCTCAGAAATCACCTGGGCTATAAATCACATGCATCGTATGTAATCTCAGTATCAGTTGCAGCCACCCATGCCCTGACACCAATGCTTAATTTCCTCATAGTCTTTGAAGGACTTTTGGCATGATGATCCACTTTGGTAAGCTTTATTATTTTTGTGCTCCTACTGTGGCAAAAAGAGAGAAGCAAACAGCCTTATCTTCCTACTAACACTCCATTAGCATGAGAGACTCTAGCGATTGCCTGTCTGGCTTTAGGGTGTCCTGCGTCATTCTCCTCTCAAACTCTACAAAAAAACCCAGGCCATTAAAAATTAAGGAGATGATATGCTGAGCGAGTACTCTTAATGTTTTTTTAAGTTTCTACACAGCTTTTTTTGAAATATTTGTTAATGGAAGCCACACACACAAAAATATTAAAATGAAGAAGGTAGAGTTTTGTTCTCTTTCTCAGAAAGCAGACATTTCTGTGAATTTAAGAATTTGCCCTATATATAGATTAAGCAAATAAACCACAAGGAACAAATGCATATTTTAAGTGAGCTTTCCTTCCAGAACTCCATGAAGAGCCATCACTGAAAACAGTGAAAATTATTTTGTGGTTATGCAAAATATGTGACTTATATGGGGGCAAAAAGAGAAACACGATAAAAAAAAATCACAAAATTATCATATTTGTCTCATTTTTCTTGATTTCGCACAGTGTTTATACTGCAAGTCATGTGGATGCAGTTTCCTCAGAATGTATGTGTAAATTAGGTTTCCTTGAACAACGTTGTTTAGAGGATAAGAAGTTGCGCTCTGACTTAATGACTAATTTAAAAATGCTATATAGACTTGCTACAAGATCATCTCAGGCACATGTCTGTTTTCCAAGGAGCTGGAATGCCTTTGTCTGGCCTCCTGATCTCTGGTACTGTTCTGCAACACATCCACCCCTACTGATAAAAGTCAATGTCTTAGTCTACTTCAGATGGCTCTTAGATCATCTTTTAATGCAATATTGTTTGCCATGTTATTTTTCGGAGTCTGAAGGAGATACAGAGAATAAATTTATTTTCTGCTGCTACGTTTAAATCAAATTTGTTTATGCTCAGCAGTTAGTACATTATGATATCCAATGCAGAATATCCAATTCTTAAACCAAAATTGTCTCATGAACATATGGAATCAGAAAAAATTTTTATGGGAGTAATGCCTAAAATCAGAAACCTCCTGTTATTTCTCTCACTAGTGTAGTTCATGCATTTTTCTCAGTCAAGTGAGAAATTTAGGGTGAGCTAAAAGGAAACACTGCAACAAAAGGATCTTTCTTATCCCTTTTCTCTTGCAAAGTTAATAAAGTTTTGATACAGGTATGTGCCCATTTGTTTTTAAGGGGGCAATTATGAAGACCAGAAATTCAATCTGAAGCAGAATTCTACAAATGTTATTGTACCTTGCAGTGCACTCAATGCTGTTTATTGTCACCAAGGCCTTCTAGTCTTCTGTCTCCAGTAAATTCAACCACGTAAAGGTCTTCCTTCATATACCTCCCAGCACAAAAACCCAAGTGTTTTTATTTCAAAATATAATGATATATTTAATGCTGTGGCTGTGATTGAGAAGAGTATAGGACCACCACCAACATGAATGCAATCAAGGTCAGCTTAAACTGCTTTATCTTGTGTTTGCAATGGGTAGGAACACACTCTGTTCTGCCAACGTGGTAACTTCCCAGGCCGCTGTAGTTTAGCTGAAGGTCTAATCTAACATTTCAGGCAAATCTAATAGTAATACAGCTCAGTCCCTCTAAGCATCTGTCTGGGCTGTTAAAACACCATAATAAGTAAAAGCATAGCTCTTTAAATGATGTTACTCTTCCATTTCAATTTTCATCTGTTTCCAAAGAGAACAATAGTGTCCTCAGTGTAATGCTGTATGGCTTCCTTTATTAATGCACGTATGGGAACTTGAAATTTATGAATAATAGATTTTGGACTTTAATGAGAATTAATACATATTTCTTTAAAAATCCTTGGTCCCATACTAAAGACTCTAAAAAAATTAACAAATTAAAGACATTTTTTTAAAAAAGAAAGGTTTAGCTATTCCTTGTTTGTTTCATCAACTGAATTCAAAGTTTTATCATAGTATTTCCATACTAAGTGGTCTTTATCCTGCAATAATAGTTTGATAAAACTCTTAAAAGATAGAGCAAAACTTGGAGGGAGGATAACTACTTTCATATTATAAATTATATGTAAAATGGATGGTTTTCATAATGATACATAATGCACTGCTTTAACTGTCTACATTGTATTGTACAATGCTTTGTCTGTGTGGAATTGCACCAGCTGTACCTGCTGTGCCTTTGTAGAGTCCTATTCAGCACTCCTTATTCACTCCCTCCTTTGGCAAAGCCCCCTCTGAAGTCAGAGTGTGATATGCTACAGTGAGAAGTGCTGAATAGGACCCTTAAATGATAACTCCTCAGAGGAGGAACTGCCACTTTTGTCACACTTCTCTTACTGTATAATGCAATTTGGACTGAAGATGCTATGAAAATACTACTAATAATAGATTGAGCAACTACATCAGCCAAATCATTGCAGTTCTCAAGAAAAAACATTCTCAAGAAAAATCAAAGAAGGATTCTGTATATCAGCATTGCTGTTACTTCTAGATATTGTGAGCAATAGCTTTTTAAATTTTGCATTAGAAGTCCAGAAATATTATGTAAAATGTTAAAATATCAAAAATTAGTATTTTTCAGAAAAATATAAACTCACAGGATTTATTAACAACTGGCACATTTTCGGCCTTTGAGACATAACTATGCCTTAGGCTTAAATCTTGTACTAGTAGATAAGGTACAGCTATTTCCTTTTTGAGGTCAGTGTATGTGCTGTATTAATCCATTTTTAGGCTTTTCAGGAAGTGAAGCTCCCCAGAATCTTTGTCTGTTCAAGTATTCAAGTTTTGTTGGGCTTCCACAATTTTACTCGTTAGCTTTGATAAACTCTCTGTGCCAACAAAACCCAGCCAATTTTACATGTTAAAAAAGAACACTTTAAACAATTTGACTGAACGCCTTTACAGCTTTGGTTTTAATTAGATGTTTTGCTTCTTCAGTTTACTGGAAAGAGCTAGATAGTTTCTAACCACGTCAGTCTATAAAACAGCAGGTGTCAGCTTTAACTGCCTCTGAAAATTTTAAATGTATTCAATTAACAGAATCCCTTAGAGAATGATACTTTTTATGTTCATTTGTCTTATGCAAGGTTTGCAACATGTTTTGGGTTTTTTCTGTATGCTATGATCTTGATTCTGTGACCCAATTATGCCTAATTTTTTTTAATGTCAGAGTACATTCAGTTAGTGCTCTCAATATAATCCGTCAGAAAAATGGATTGTGCCACAGGTGTCATTAAGGAAGGTAAGTCTCTGTCTTTTCAGGAAACCAGAGCAATCTTGACACCAGAACAGTAAGTGGTTATCTCAGCAATTAAGGTTATAAAATTGATATCTTTGAGACCTGAAATGGATGGTTCCTCATATTGTGGTCTCAATATATGAACCTACATGTGTAGCTAGATATTTTTGTAGGCTTTCCTAGGACAGGAGTGAAAAAGCCTCAGGAACTAGCCGAACTCTGAGGAACAGGACTGACATATCTATAAACTGTGCATGCAAACGTATACACACACATACACACACACATGCACGAGTGCAATTAAAAGTAAGCATGCTTGTTCGGCTACCAGTATGCAGTTAGATTTATCAATTTATGCTCATTCTGTGTGTTATTCTTCTACTTGTGTCACCGTATCAGAAACCCTGTCCTATACCATGCCATACTTCCAAGCGTTGTTCTCATGGTAGAAATGAATCATATTCTGAAGCTATATCATGAAGGTCACCTAGAAAAGGTAAGATCTTGTGGAAAAAAGTTTTAATTGTATCGTGACTGACATACCTTGAAAACAGACTGCATGCCAGGATAAGATACTGATAAAATAGATAAGACACTGTCCAATTTATGCTCTATTAGTTACTCTAAATTTTATTGCATCAGGCATGATATTATATCTAAACTCTGTCTTGTCCTGCTTTGCCCAGATCCTAGAAAGACTTTCCAGTGAGTCAGTGTCTAACCTAAACAAAAAAGAAAGGTGTCTTCACAACATATAAGACGAGTCAAGCACTATGAAGTGGCAAACTGTGAATAAGCCAGGCACGTACAATACATGGATCCACCATGTTTTCCTGCATACCGAGTCTTAAGAACTGGGAATAAATCATGAAGCCCTCACAAATAAATTAATTATTATATCTTCAAATTAGAGTATACTCGGTTGACAAGGCATTTCATAAGAAAATCTAAATGAGGTATGAAATATATTCTGAACACACTGCTACTCCAGACAACAAAATTCAAACCCAGTCTACATGAAAAAAAAATATAATCTGTAATGTACAATGGTGATGGATAGCCAGAACAAAAGATTCCTGAATTGGGCAGATCATGGCTGCAGGAGATGGTGTTTCAAAGTCAGAAGAAGCTCATCACATCACCTGCTTGAATTGAAAGATATCTTTCAACCTGTCAAAAGTGTTTTTCTCAAAAGCAGATCAAGAAGAGACAGGAGTATCTCTCAAAATGTACCAGCAGCATGGTATGCATGGAAGAAGAAAGAAAACTAGAGATACTGTGGAGAAGAAATTAGAAAACAGAGTTAAGAAGCTGGAAGAGGCTGCAATGAAAGCCAAACATTTTTAAGCTATTGACTGAAAAATGTGTGTTTGAAAAAAGAACCTGAGAAGGCACTGGGAGGATGGGGAAAAAAAATCTAGCAACAAATAAATAAAGAATCTGCAGATCTATGGAAATCTATGAAAAAATGGGTGGCTGCAGATCTATGGAAATACAGAGCACGATACTTACATGGGTTATTGACTCAAAATTCTAGTGGAAAAGAAAGAGATGTTAAATTTATGGAAAGAGTAAAGCATCACAAATTTAATGTGGCTAAAATTTGTTCTATTAAATATATATTTTCCATGGACAGGCTACTTAGTTCTAAATTCTGAGTCGTAAAATGTTTCTAAAATTACTGTGTTTTTCTTGCTCTCTGAACTGCCTTATAATGTTCAATACATTTGACAACTTTGCTGTCTGTTTGGTTTTGCTTTTTTGCAGAGAGATAAGCAAGAAATGTAAAGGAAAGCATTATAAAAGATCTAGTAAATAACCATATACAAAGATGATGTTCATAATAGTGTTAATATCATGTTAATATCACGAGCCAAATTAGAAAGGAAATTCCATGCTTACACATAAAGACAGGAAAAGCATATTAGTACATAAAATAAGATTTCAAATATACATGTGCTCTTACAGTCTTTTACAATGTTCAGTCCTTGCCCGTCTACATATGCGTATTGTCTGTATACTTAAGCTGTATTTGCAGTCATTAGTTGTGAAGAGCTTAGTGATTTTGAGTATGTAAAAGTGTCCATAAAAATAAAACTCAAAAATAAAACTACCATCAAGTTTAACCTGCAAGCAACATGAATAAATTCTAATTTCAGTACTTTAAAATTACCAGGATAATTGAATAAAAGGAGTCTTTACCAGGAATTTTTCAAAATACCTCAAATGGAATTTGTATTTCACAATCAAAACACTGTACATTATCAAGTGTAACACAGTTGTGACTGCTGAAAGCTAATTTTTTTTCCTATGAGTACTTTGAAAATCCTTGGACGAGAAACACTGAAGATTTCTAATAGAATCTCAAAATGCCTTTTGCTCTGCTCTCTCTCCAGAGACTTGACTGTTCAATACCTTACCTACCATACCTTGTACTTTTTCTTGTTATCTCACTTGCACTGGGTGCTATTTACTGATCTGGGGAATAAAAATCAGATCATATTCTAGTAACTAGCCCTCGGACTCAGCTTTCCATGAGGCAACATGAATTTTATCCAAAGTTCAAAAGCTTACACACTGTTTATGTTTTGTTCCTTATATTGATGTTTCTGAAGTTATTGCCTGCAGTGCCTGTAGGAAACAGCTTGGTTGGGGGACACAATCAGCTCCATATAGCAGAGTTGATCCTGGTTGGGTGGTCTCTGGTTTACTGGTCCAGAAGGAACATATGTGTGGTTGGAAACAGAGCAGAAACAAGGAAGTGTGACTGTTCTGCTTGGACTTGATTCTTCCAGCACAGAGATTTTATATCACACCCTCTCTCTCTCAGGAAGAGATTATTAATTATGATTGTTATTATAGTCTTGTAGTAACATATTAATACTATTTTTTTCTTTGTGATAGGTTAAAATCTTTTTTCATTCCTCTTCTTAAATTATAACTCTCCAGTACATCATGGTACTAATTAGCTGAATTGAAAGATGCATACAAAAATTTTCTAGACATTATGATGTGAATATACCATTTAATGAGGAGTATGAATAAAAAAATGACAATTTGTTTTTCACTATAATTAAAAGAAAACTTGAAAGAATTTTTTATTTAGTCACAATTCTTGCTTTTGGAAGACCTCTGAAGAGTCTTAGCTACTGAATATATTTGAAATATTTGGGTTTGTACTCAAGAATCATCCATAATTAAACTATTTTTCTACAATTGTTAACTACAAAAATTTCTGTAGCCCATCACATTTAGTAGTAGAGTGAAAGTAGCTCATATGTAACAGGATGTTATGAACATGCATAAAAAGGGGCTAAATTCCTGAAAAAAATCAGCCTTTTCTAGATAGCAGTAGGAAGAAATTGGTTATTTTGCCTCACCACTGATGAATCCTCAGTTATTTTAGCTTTATTGATACAAGGTGTGTAAAAGATATCATCAAAGCTCTCCGAGTATTACTTATGAAAATATATAAGGCTGCATGAAATTACAAAATTGTTCAATGAAAGAAATGAGTCACTTTGAACTCTTGATGTACAGTTCCTAGTGTACTTCATACTTGTCTTTCTTACAAGTTTTTGCCAGTAGAAGTGCATCAGTGTCATACATGAAATATCATTACTTTTGTTTCTGGTTTTGACTTTGAATAGTTGAAGTCTTAAGTGTGTGTGTGTTTTTTCACTTATTTTCCCCTGTATGATGTTTGTTCTGTCTCTGCAAGTTGTCAATGACCTTACAGTGGTGCAATCCATAGTGAAAAATGTAAGGCTCTGAATTAGAAATAAAACCAACATTATTTTCAGAACTAGTTAATTATCCAAGAATCCTAGAATCCTAGAATAGTTTGGGTTGGAAGGGACCTTAAACATCATCTACTTCCAACCCCCCTGGCATGGGCAGGGACATCCCACTAAATCAGCTGCCCAAGGCCTCATCCAACCTGGCCTTGAGCACTTCCAGGGATGGGGCATCCACAACCTCCCTGGGCAACCTGTGCCAGTGCCTCACCACTCTCATGGGGACGAAATTCTTCTTAATGTCTATTCTAAGTGTGCCCCTCTCCAGTTTATACCTGTTCCCCCTGGTCCTATCATTACAAGCCTTTATGAATAGCCCCTCTCCAGTTTTCCTGTAGACCCCCTTCAAGTACTGGAAGGTCGCTGTAAGATCTCCTCCGAGCCTTCTGTTCTCCAGGCTTAACAACACCAACTCTCTCAGCCTGTCCTCGTATGGGAGATGCTCCAGCCCTTCGATCATCCTTGTAGCCCTCCTCTGGACTTGTGCCAACAGCTCTATATCCTTGTTACATTGAGGATTCCAGAATGGACACAGTATTCCAGATGAGGTCTCACAAGAGAGGAATAGAGAGGCAGAATCACCTCCCTCGCCTTCTGGCCACGCTTCTTTTGATGCAGCCCAGGATAGGGTTGGCCTTCTAGGCTGTGAATGCACATTGCTGGCTCATGTTGAGCTTCTCATTGCCCAGCACCCCCAAGTCCTTCTCTACAGGGCTGCTTTCAATCACATCAACTCCCATTGTGTACTGAATAAAATGGGGATTGCCCCAGCCCAGGTGTAGGACCTTACATATGGTCTTGTTGAACCTCATGAGGTTCTCAGAGGCCCACTCCTCCAGCCTGTCCAGTTCCCTCTGGATGACATCCCATCCTTCCTGTGTGGCAACTACACCACTCAGCTTGGTTTTACCACTCAGCTCATTATGTGTTGATCCAGACTATTTCCTAGCACGGAAATTGTGTATTTGTCTCAAAATTAAGGAAATAAGGAACCAAATAAATTAAAAAAAAAATTAATTTTACACTTCTATTGTTGAAGGCTGGATTAAGTATTTGGTTGCTTAAATTCAGCTTCTTCATTAAGAACTTTTCGAGACTGACCTTTCTTCTAACACTGCAGTGGCGGGTGTTCAGTTCCCAGTGCCACAGTGCTACAAGGTGCAATGTGCCTGTGGAGGGACTGGAATCAGCTCTAGTGGGCCACTCTGGAAGGACAGCTGGCACAGACGCACATCATCCTTCTGCCCTAGCTGAGAAGCAGTGAGGGGCTGGGACCACTGCCACGTGGTCTACTCCTGCTGTTGGTGTGCAGGGTTGCCCACTTCTTGCTCATCTTGGGGACGACCATATGTACAACCCCACCCGACCACAACATGGCATAGGCATAGCTGCAATATTTCTCTGTCTTTGGATCTGTCTGAAGACCTGTAGCCAAAGTGTGCATTTGTTGCGTATTTTATTACAACACAAACCTCTCCTATAAAGGTTACATACCATGTTTTTGAGTTTAACATATCTTATGAAATCTAAATACTTGAAATTTAAGTAAACTGCATGTTTTAATTCACAGAATCACGGATTTGTCAGAGTTGGAAGGGACCTCTGGATGTCGTCTAGTCCAACCTCACTGCTAAAGCAGGCTCACCTACAGCAGAGTGCACAGGAACATGTCCAGGTGATTTGTGCATATCTCCAGAGAAGGAGATTCCACAGCCACTCCAGGAAGCCTGTTCCGGTACTCTGACACCCTCAGAATAAAGAAGTTTTTCCTCATGTACATGTGGAACTTCCTGCGTCCTAGTTCGTGCCTGTTGCCCCTTGTCCTGTCACAAGCTACCACTGAAAGAATCTGGCCCGGTCCTCTTGACGTGTGCCTCTTAGATATTTATAAGCATTGATAAGACTCCTTCTCAGTCTTTTGTTCTTCAGGCTAAACAGACCCAGGTCTTTCAGTCTTTCCTCACAAGAGAGATGTTCCAGTCTCCTCATCATCTTTGTGGCCCCTTACTGAAATCACTCCAGTGGTTCCTTGTCTTTCTTGAGCTGAGGAGCTAGAATCGGACACAGGACTCCAGGTGTGGCCTCACTAGGGCAGAGTAGAGATGGAGGATAACCTCCCTTGACCTGCTGGTTGCACTTTTCTTAATGCACCCCAGGTAAAGGATACCTTTTGCCTTCTGGTCCAGAAGCGTGCATTGCTGGCTCCTGGTTAGCTTGTTGTCCACCAGAACACCCAGGTCCTTCTCTGCAGGGCTGCTTTCCACCAGGTCAGCCCCTACTCTGTGTTGATGGAGGGGGTTACTTCTCCCTAGATGCAAGACTCTGCATTTGCCTTTGTTGAACTTCGTCAGTCTCCTTTGAGTGCAACTTTCCAGCCTGTCCAAGTCTCGTTGAATGGCAACACAGCATTCTGGTATATCAGCCACTCCTCCCACTTTTGTGTCACTGGTAAATGTGCTGAGGGTACACTCAGTCCCCTCATCGAGGTCACTGATGAATGTGTTGAAGAGGACTGGGCCAATTACTGACCCCTAGGGAACACCATTAGCTACAAGCTTCAGTTCAAGTGTCTTTGGATCTCAGTGACTTGACTCTCACTTCCTTTCAGCTTTATTTTTATTGAACTTCTCATTGTTTCATAAAATGATGGATCATGAACATTACATACTTCCTTCACAGATGACAGAGTAGTGTCTGAAAAGGAGGATAGGAGGAGTCGATTGAGTTTTTACTTTAAATTTTTACCATCAACCCTTGTGGCTAAAAAGATCTTCTAAAAGTTATCTGAGGGAGTTTAATTTCTTAACTAACATATGCATTTCTGCATATCCACTGATATACCTACTTCTTTCCACTGACTACAGATGGAAATAGGCCACGGCTGTTGTCCTCTGAAGTGCATTCTAATTGTGTGCCAAATCAGGGACTCTGTGGCCATTATTTTACAAACTTCACGGATCAAGTATCTTCTTCTCCTAACATCAGTTTCTTGAAATAAAAACAACCTTTTTGGTTCCAGCTGAAGGAAAATGGCCCAAGTTGTTAAATAGTCTGATTTAAATGAGTATATACTTTTGGAGAGTTTTCCAGGCACCTTTAAAATTAAGCAGAGTATTTTAAAGAGTCACTATGCTCATTTGACCTTTGAGTCATATGAAACAGTGTAGCTATAGTGGCATCCATCAGATATGATTAAAATAAAAATATGTGGCTCAAGCCTTAAAAAGTGAATTTTAATGAAACTGAATATTGGAACTAGAATCCTTTAAAAAAAAAAAAACAAAAAACCTCTGTTTGGGACTACTATAGAGGGGAATTGCCATTAATGTCCCCATCAAATGCAACATACACAGTCAAACCTGTGAAGTTTCCCTGAGTTCAGGCTGGTTATCTCACAAATCTGTGCAGAGCTTGGTGAATAATTTATACCAGGCTTGAGGTGACAAGTTAAACACGCCCATTTTGTCTAAAATGCTATGAAGGCATCAAGATGGAGCCAAGCTGCAGGGTGAGTAGAGCTCGGCTGATGGGAATCTGAGCATGTCGAGAAGGCGGATGCTGCTGTAAAGAAAATGAAATGTAATGAGATACTTTTTCATGCATAATTCATGGATGAAAACATGACTGCATAAAAAGCCATGGATTTTAACAAGGCAGGGCTGCAATCATACACATTATCTTCCCAGAGGAACTTTATATAATATTGGTCAAAAAGAGAGGATTCTGAATACCAGTACAAAATAAAGCTGACATGTTTTCAAAAGCAGTAGATTTTACTTTACTGTACAATGGCTGTAAAGGAAACAATTTATATTTACACCTCAAAATGCTTCCTAGAAAAAAAAAATACTTTAAAACATATGGTTGTATTTCCTAGCTTAAAGGAAAATGTAAGATGAGGAATGAGAAAAATACCTCATGTGGATAAAAAAAAACCCTAAAATGCATAAGCAGTATTCTGTTGAGTGCGTTGTTAGGATTGTGCTTTGAAATCTTTTGCAAGCACTTTCAATTTTTAGAAGCAAAACTTTTGATAGGAATGACTGCTGCGAACAGGCTTTAAGAAAGATAAAATGTTAGCTATTGTCACCATAAAATTTAATTTGGTTGCATTTGCAAAAGCAAATACTGTAATTCAGCTTTCAAGAACAGTTTAGTGGCTAGCACATGACTGGTTAAATGATGGTGTTTAAACGTGGTGTTTAACGCTTGGGGTATTTAGTTGAAGGGATTAAAAATGGAATGATGATTAAAGCTTGGGATGTCTTAAATTTATCACCACAAAATCCTAATGACAGACTTAGCTGGAAGGAATAGTAGCGTCTCCTTTAGCTGTTCACTTAGAAGGAGTAGATTGCATACTGAAAAGGCACCAGAACAAGTCATAAAGAGGTTCAGAATCACACAAGCTGAAGGAATCTGTGAAGTTATTTGTTTAGTTTACACTGCACAATCTCAATATTTGTAAGGAAAGTAAAACAACCATTTTGCATCCAGTTATGGTTTTATCGTTCTGACAGTTGGGTGAAGGATGCATTAAAGGTTTAAAATGATTGATATTTCAAAGTGTTCACCTTCCATGGACTTTTTTTTACCGCTCTGTTGTATGGTATGAAGCAGACAAACACTACAGAGAGGAGTGGGTTTAGTTGTTATAGTCACTAAATAATCTAAGCCATTTAAATCAAATTACTTCATTAACCCCTATTCACAGACACTCCAAATTTCTTCAGATTTTTGACAGTATAAAAATAAATATAATCTCTCCTTGAGCTAAGTAATAATTTAATATCTGATTATAGAATTTTACCAGTTTGCAGATTTTATAACAATTCAAGCTAAAAGAAACGCACAGCTTCCCTTTGCTCTCTCAGACTAGCACAATAATAGTGTTTTCATCTATGATCTCTAACTGTGCCGCTTCACAAAAGGCTTTCCTTCTTAAGATGTCTATTGTCTGCATTTTTAATTTTTCTTAATGTTGTCTCAACAGCAAACACTTTGCAGCTTTTGCAGACATTGCTTAACATTTAAAGAGCATAATTTTGTCTCACAGTCTGTCTTTGTGAAATCTGATTATCTGTTGGTTTAATACAGCACTGACTTGTCACACTTGTTCGTTCCTCATGCTGAAGACTTTGGAACTTGAGCTCATCCTGGTCTTTGAATAGCTAATTTTCTCTAATGGTTTCCCTACTTTTAATAATTCAGTGTTGTTAAGGGAGACAAGGAAGTGAGGATCCTTAAATTCAATTTGAATCTCCCAGCTCCTGATGCAGAATTTGCAAAAAAAATTATTTCCATCTGCTCCCCTCTTCATAGAGAACTTGCTGTCATTCTTAAGCTCCCACTGTCTCTGGATTTTTCTAATTGTTTAGCCTTAATGGCACAGCCATTTCCAAGCATGGAAAGCGGGCGTTTGCTTAGACACCTGTGCTCCAAGGGAAGTTGCCCCATCCTCTATCAGACTGAATGGTTAGTCAAATACCTGGAAATGTGAAGTATCTGTAATAAGAATCAAATTATAACATACTTAAAATCCTCCTCTAGAGAGCACGTGATACAAGCTATGTAGTTAGGGGGATGCAGCTAAGCTGAGCTCATATAATTGGGATTTGTTTTCTATTTATTTTTTCTTAACTTTGAAGAGAGTTCCTTGAAGGTTGCATGATGGGATTGTGTCAGATGTGTGCAGGGTCAGGGACTGCATGGTGCTGTATCAATAAACTCTGTTTTCAACCTTAGTGACTTGAGTGTAAGACTGTGTCTTGACCTACAGAGAAATATTACTTGTTTGATCTGCAAGGGCACTGGAATACATGATAAAAGCACCCTAAATTTAGACTGGCAATCTGCAGAACAAAAAGACAAAAAAAATTCCTAAAATAAAACAGCAAGACAAATACTAGTGTGGACCAAAACACTATAACAGTAGTACGTGAAAAAGCACATCAAATACGTGTCAGTAAGAGTATAATTTTATACTAGGGTAATTAATTAATGATTTCTGAAGCAGTCTAAATATTCCAGTCAGCTGGACAAGGTGTGGGAAAAAAATGTAACCCAGGAGATAAAAGTCCTTAATTCTGATACAAATTTTAAAACATACTGCTCTGCATGTTTTGGTAAAATAATTAATCTCTTCACTTCTATCTTTAAAAGAGTAATAACTATAATAGTGAAGATGGTAATAATATTCTAAGTGAGGTTGAATATTAATTTCTTTGTAAAATGTTTTACATATGGTGTAAATGTTAAGGGATATGATACAGATATGAAGGTGTATCTGGTCCTTGGTGTTAGGCCTTACTAAGAATTCATGCTCAGTGTCTTCTGAAATAAATGTTGGTCAAGCTTATATAGTGGTCGGCATAACTTACCTTCCAAGCGGTTGACCCAAGTGGCAACCTGAGGAACATGAACATCTATAAGTCTATGGGGCCTGATGAGGTGCATCCCAGAGTCCTGAGGGAATTGACAGATGTTGCCAGGCCACTCTCCATGGTACTTGAAAAGTCGTGGCTGTCAGGAGAAGTCTCCGGTGACTGAAAGAAGGGTAACATTGTGCCCATTTTTAAAAAGGGAGAAAAAGACGAACCTGAGAACTACTGACCTGTCAGCCTCTCCTCTGTGCCTGGGAAGATCATGGAACAGGTCCTCCTAGAAGCTATGCTAAAGCACATGGAGGGCGGGGAGGAGATTAATGGCAGCCAGCATGGCTTCACCAGGGGCAAGTCCTGTCTGACCAGCTTGGTGACTTTCTATAATAGGGTAACTGTGGCAGTGGACATGGATAAGCCGATGGATATGATCTATCTGGATTTCTGTGAAGCCTTTGACACAGTTCCCCACAACATCCTTCTCTCTTAATTGGAGAGATACGGATTTGACGGGCGGACAGCATGGTGGATAAGAAACTGGTTGGATGGTCTCATTCAGAGAGTAGTGGTCAATGGCTCAAATTCCAGATGGAGATCCATGGCTAATGGTGTCCCTCAGGGGTCCATACTGGGATCAGTATTGTTTGATATATTTATCAATGATATAAACAGGGGGATTGAGTGCACCCTCAGAAAGTTTGCAGATGACACAAAGCTGAGTGGTGTACTTGCCACACAGGAAGGATGGGATGTCATCCAGAGGGAACTGGACAGGCTGGAGAAGTGGGCCTCTGAGAACCTCATGAGGTTCAACAAGGTCAGGTGTAAGGTCCTGCACCTGGATTGGGTCAATCCTCATTTTCAGTACACAATGGGAGTTGATGTGATTGAAAGCAGCCCTGCAGAGAAGGACTTGGGGGTGCTGGGCAATGAGAAGCTCAACATGAGCTGACAATATGTGGTAGCAGCCCAGAAGGCCAGCAGTATTCTGGGCTGCATCAAAAGAAACGTGGTCAGCAGGGCGAGGGAGGTGATTCTGCCTCTCTATTCCTCTCTTGTGAGACCCCGTTTGGAATACTGTGTCCAGTTCTGGAATCCTCAACGTAAGAAGGAGATGGAGCTGTTGGAACAGGTTCAGAGGAGGGCTACAAAGACGATCAGAGGGCTGGAGCACCTTCCATATGAAATCAGGTTGAGAGAGTTGAGCTTGTTCAGCCTGGAGAAGAGAAGGCTTAGAGGAGATTTTATAGCGACATTCCAGTACCTGTAGGGACCCTTCAGGAAGACTGGAGAGGGACTATTCATAAAGGCTTGTAGTGATAAGATCAGGGGGAATGGACATAAACTCAAGATGGGCAGATTAAGACTAGATATTAAGAAGAATTTCTTCACCATGACAGTGGTGAGACACTGGCACAGGTTGCCCTGGGAGGCTGTGGATACCCCATCCCTGGAGGTGTTCAAGGCCAGGTTGGATGGGGCCTTGGGCAGCCTGATTTAGTGGGATGTCCCTGCCCATGCCAGGGGGGTTGGAAGTAGATGATCTTTGAGGTCCCATCCAACCCTAACTATTCTATGATTCTATGATTCTGATTCTATGATTCTATGATTCTTAGGCCTTGACATTATACTACCAGAAAAACTGTACATTCAACAGCAACAAGGTAGACCTTTCAGAAGGCTGGAGGTAATCAGAAGAAAAGATGGTTTCTTTCAAAGCGAATCATCACCAAGTTTACTAGGAATATCAACATCATACATGTTTTATATTTTTTTTGTGTTTAAAGATATGAAAATTAGATATATACAGTGGTGTTCCAATTTAGGTAATAAATTTCTATCTTTAGCAGGAAAATAATAGAATAGAAGAAGATCTCTATCAATGCATTTTCCTGCAAAATTAAATTGATAAAATGAAGTGATAAAGATAAACCCTGCTATATTTACCCATACCTACAGTGTTGTAAGGTTGTAGGTGAAGTGTTATCAATGAAAAGGAAACATGAACAAAACTGTAAGTGAGAAATTTCATGCCTTATGTGCAAGTCAAAAGCTCAAAGCAACTGATACATGAGAGTTGTTTGTCCTTCTTTCCTTACTCTTTGGACTCCAAAACCACATCTTGGAAACTACCTCATTATTGGGCACAATCCTTAGAGAAATGCAATGGTCTTTTTCTTCCTGTTCTTTCTCAAACACCAAACCTCCTTTTTCAGATATGTCTGATTGATCTTGCTGATTTATTTCAATATCCTGGTAAAGTATTTTTGGAAAGGTGATAACTTCGTATCTCCTCATTCTAAACCTCTACAGCGTAAGTAAGGTCTCCTTTCTGGAGAAGAGGATGCCAGCTGCCTACCTCTCTGGTGTTTGGCTGAATTCCACTCTACTTCTTTTTTGGATGTAATGGCAGAAACAAAAGCAATAGAATGTAGAATTAATCAATTTCTTTGTTATGGAATTACTTTACTGTTTCACGTTAGTTAGCAAGGGCTGTTATTTTAGCTGTCAAATCAGGAGGTGGAATGCTGCTGCAGTCAAAGTCACACAAGTATTGTGATCCCATGTTGTGCATAGCAGGAGGGGCCAAGTGATCTTTCAGTGTTGTTTTCAGCCCTGTTTGTTGAGATTTTCTTGACTTAAACATCTGAAATCCATCTGAGCCATCTTTAAACTATCAAATTCATCTACCAGCAAACGTGACTGTGAGAGCAGGAAGCTGTTTGTGTGCTTAGGAGGGTTAACAGAACAGTTTTGCTGAGCCTAATGTTGTGACTATGAATGTGCTATTAGCTGTGGGAGCAGATCTAAAGTTAGATTAGACAGATATATACAATGAGCAACTGTGTTCATGGTTTATGGTACAGACATGATTCAGCATGGCTAGAACAAATTTTTATGAACATCCACAGTGGGACCCAGCCTTTCTCATTTAGCAGCAAACCCCAAAGGAATTAAATGAAGCTATACGACACAAGTACACAAATTCCCTACATTAAATATAGACAATGGTGAGAGGCAAGATGCTCCGAAGATCTTAAGATGGCAGTTAAGTCTATCTAACTTCGTACTCCCATTCTCCACTAGCCTTTAAGGCAATACAATTCTTGCCTCCTAGAGAGATACACTTTACTAAGAAACTCATTTTTTCTTGAGGAAAAGAAGCAATAAATACCTAATTGATAATAAATGTTAGATTTGCTGGAGTTCCATTCTGCCTAGAGTCTTTACAGGAGGGTTATGAAATGGTCCACTTAGGTTGTGTCTGGTGCAGCAAAAAAAGGAGTACAATTTAATAGAATCATGGAATGGTTTTGATGAGCAAAAGCAGGCAGGGGGTTGGGAATGCTCAGTTTGGAGCTGCTCATCAGAAATGGCCTTGAAGGCCTTGGAAGTTGATAACGAAGGAACCAGCTAGCAGAAGTGTACAGATAAGCAGGCTTTGGAATGCAGAAAGCTGGCTGCATTTGGTTCAGTAGTTTGAAAACAACCAGAAGGGACTGCACCTGCACACAGTTCAAGGACAAAAAATTCATCCCGAGGAAGACTTCTTACTCCATCCCCAAGACCCCAGGCCCACGACCACCAGGAGGCACTACACAGGTGCAAGACTGGAGTAAACCTTCCAGAACTAATTATAATATGAAGAGGGGAAAAGTTACGAATATGTAGTAGGGACTTACAACTACGTATGTCTTTACACTATAAGTAGCCGTTTGTTAAGTTATATGGTGTGCAAGCTAGGAGCAAAACCCTCTTGCATCCCAGCACTGGAAATAAACATACCTGCTTTATAACTCATTTTGGGCTATAGGGTTTGATTCCGCAAAACAGTTTAGTTTGGAAGGGACCTTCAAGATAATCTAGTTCCACTCCCCCTGCCATAGGCTGGAGAACCTCTCACTAAATCAGGCTACTCAAGGCCCCATCCAGCCTGGACTTCAACACTTCCAGGGAGGGGGCTTCCACGACTTCCCAGAGCAACATGTTCCAGTGTCTCACCACCCTCATCAGGAAGAATTTCTTCCTAACATCTAATGTAAATCTTCATCCCTCTAATTTGTAGCCATTCCCCCTCATCCTATCACTACATGCCCTTGTAAAAATTCCCTGCCCAACTTTCTTGTAGGCCCCCTTTAGATACTGGAAGCCTTCTAGACGGTCTCCTTGAGCCTTCTTTTCTCCAGGCTGAACAACTCCAACTCTCTCAGCCTGTCTTCATAACAGAGGTGCTCCAGCCCTCTGATAATCTTCATGGCCCTCCTCTGGACTTGTTTTGACAGTTCGATATACTTCTTACGTTGAGGATTCCAGGACTGGATACAATAGTCCAGGTGGGGTCTCAGAAAATCAGAGCACGGGGGCAGAATCACTTCCTTTGACCTGCTGGCCAGTTTGATTTAGTGTGACATCCATGATTCCAGGTCTGCATATCTTCACCTCCAATTAAGCCTAAACCAATTGCTGAATCAAGGAAATACACCAACTTTTTCTTTATCAACTTTGTTCAGTGTGCATTCATGAAGCTGTTCAACCTTGAGACATGACAAAACAGAGCTAATTTACCAAATAAGCGTTTCTCTGATTGCTGTTTTTTTGTTTGTTTGTTTGCTGGGTTTTTTTCTGATTTCACTCCATGTAGTCCATAAACAGATTTTGTCAGAAAATATTGGCTCCACAACAAGACAAACAGCTCCCAGGGTTTGCTTCTCCTTGAGCTAATTTAAATGAACCGAAGCACACCAAACTGCAGTAGGTAATGATAGGGTTGCAGATGAGCAGACCAGGTGATTTCATCTTCACTGCACCTCTTGGACATGATGATCTTGTTGCGCAAGCACATCCAGGAACATCAGATGCATAATGACCCACAGTATAGGTTGTATACATTGGTATGCAGTGGTGATTTTAACAATGACAGGTTTTATTACTTTGACAGATCATCTCTTTGAGATAGGTCCTTGAACTAGGATCTTTTACATTTGAACCACATTTCACCTGCCAGACTGGGATTTCAAATTTGAGCACAGAACTGTATGTTACAACTGTGAGTTAAAGCTGAGCTGTGTTTCGCCATCTGATGACTACATTAAAAAAACATGCACGTAAATAAGTTAAACAACAATACAGCACCCTGAACCTGTGCCAATGCATTCCACTTCTAACAAAGATATAACTCATTCTGGAATGCAACCTTTCCTTGCTGCTGGCAGAAAGCTATCTCATTTTATATAATAAGAATGCATTGCGAACAGATGAACACCAACACACTATAGTTATTGCAATGTATAGTGTGTCCTTTGGCATTTATAATGTATAGTTGATCAAACATGACCCTAATCATTACACTGATTTTTACAAAAAAATAAAACAAGTCCCATTTCAAACTGTAGTGTTACCCAGGCCCGATTGTGCCTAAAAGCTACCAGCGGAATTCCAGATGAAATCTCTGACAATTTTCCTGCATACCAAGGGCACAGCAAAGTCTCAAGATTTAGAAAAAGGACTAGTTCACTGACTGGATGTCTTCCAATGTAAGATACTCAGTTTAGAATACAGAGAGTTTATAATTTCTGGTGATGCACAATGATCATCAGACTGAAAGATAAAGCAGAGATAAAGAGTTTCATCAGACTCTCTTTAAGTATTAAATACTTTGAGTTTGGAGGAGAAAAAATGATTTCTGATCAATACTGGATATAATACAGTATTACTCTAGCTGTGGCCATGTTACAGGCTTAGAGAATTCTACGCATATGGCCTTCATAGGATGTCTTGTTATATCTGTGTCCTACAGATAGTGAAAGTAACCAGTACAGAATTTTAAGCAGTAAAATATTTTATGCTGATCAACATGATTTAAAAACAAACTCACATGATTAATTAAACTAGTTGACTACAGCAAGGCTTTTGACACTGTCTCCTGTAACATCCTCATAGTTAAGCTTAGGAAGTGTGGGTTAGGCAAGTGGACAGTAAGGTGGATTGAGAACTGGCTGAATGACAAAGCTCAGAGGGTTGTGATCAGTGGTGCAGTCTAGTTGGAAACTTGTAGCTAGTGGTGTTCCCTAGGGGTCAGTAATTGGCCCAGTCCTGTTCAACACATTCATCAGTGACCTCGATGAGGGGACTGAGTGTACCCTCAGCACATTTACCAGTGACACAAAAGTGGGAGGAGTGGCTGATATACCAGAATGCTGTGTTGCCATTCAACGAGACTTGGACAGGCTGGAAAGTTGCGCTCAAAGGAGACTGATGAAGTTCAACAAAGGCAAATGCAGAGTCTTGCATCTAGGGAGAAGTAACCCCCTCCATCAACACAGAGTAGGGGCTGACCTGGTGGAAAGCAGCCCTGCAGAGAAGGACCTGGGTGTCCTGGTGGACAACAAGCTAACCAGGAGCCAGCAATGCACGCTTCTGGACCAGAAGGCAAAAGGTATCCTTTACCTGGGGTGCATTAAGAAAAGTGCAACCAGCAGGTCAAGGGAGGTTATCCTCCATCTCTACTCTGCCCTAGTGAGGCCACACCTGGAGTCCTGTGTCCAATTCTAGCTCCTCAGCTCAAGAAAGACAAGGAACCACTGGAGTGATTTCAGTAAGGGGCCACAAAGATGATGAGGAGACTGGAACATCTCTCTTGTAAGGAAAGACTGAGAGACCTGGGTCTATTTAGCCTGAAGAAGAAAAGACTGAGAAGGAGTCTTATCAATGCTTATAAATATCTAAGAGGCACACGTCAAGAGGACCGGGCCAGATTCTTTCAGTGGTAGCTTGTGACAGGACAAGGGGCAACAGGCACGAACTAGGACACAGGAAGTTCCACATGTACATGAGGAAAAACTTCTTTACTCTGAGGGTGTCAGAGCACCGGAACAGGCTTCCCAGAGTGGCTGTGGAATCTCCTTCTCTGGAGATATGCAAAAATCAGCTGGACATGTTCCTGTGCACTCTGCTGTAGGTGAGCCTGCTTTAGCAGTGAGGTTGGACTAGACGATATCCAGAGGTCCCTTCCAACTCCAACTAATCTGTGATTCTGTGAATCCTATATATAGGTGCAATATAGTTACAAAAAGGGGAATATAAAATTATTAGTAATAAAATATGCAGATAATTAAAAAAATAATTAAGTGAAATCTAATGATGTTGTGAATTCCATAAGAAGTGTTGGTTTGTGTTGTGGGGTCCCTTGTAAAATATATTTTAGTATGAAGTCATCTGGCAAGAAGGCATGTAGGTCACACTTACAAGGTGACATTCTGGAAGAAATTGGCTATTAGTCTGTCCTAATCTTCTGCCTATGATGGGGAATGTGATCCTTGAATATATAAACCAAGGGACATGATAAGAATGAAAAGGTAGCATTACTTTTTCACATGGAATTAACACCACCATATTTAGATTATTGGTCTATGATAATTTCAGAAAAGTTGGGTAAAAATTATTAGACTGATTCAAGTTGAACAGAAGAAGGACTTAGTCAATTTACTTTTCCAGAAGAAGGTCAAGACCAATCTTGATGAGAGTGTCCTAGGAAAGTAGATTTTTTTATGGTACCGGATTTAATTTAGAACAGAAAAGCGTTTTTTGCTCTCAGTAGTGGTAGTCTGAGGTTAGGCAAATTCAGCTGAGAAGAAAAGTGCAGATTTTTAGCAGTGAGAGTAATGAAGCATTAGAACAATTTACCCGTGAAAGTAATGGGTTTCCTATCACCCAAAATCTCTAAATTAAGACTGCATGTCTTTTTGGAAGATATACTATAGCTCAAACCAAAGTTACGGTTTGATTTGGAAATTACTGAGTGACGTTCTTTGCCCTTTGATATAGTGAGAGGTCAGGCTAGATGATAGCAATGGCCTCTTACGACCTTGAATTCTATGAATCTAAGTTGTGGCTTAGCTTAATGAACAACACAGCAGAAAACAGTGCCTGTAATTCCTCATGCCACTCTCCCTCTGCCTTCACTGCCTAAAAGCAGAGATGACCCAAATGATATAAAATGTTCCAACTTTAAAAAATCTAATACAAACTTTCCTACTATATTGTCAATGCAAGAACTCATTGATTTTAAAGGAACTGCTGCCATGCTATAACTTGATAAAAAGAAAACAAAACAGCTCAAAGGTGGTTGTTTTGTAGATTTTGAGCAAAACTCTTTGACTATTGAGTCTGTCTCTGTCTCTCATACTCTCTCTGATGTTTCAAACCTAAGTAAACAACAGCTAAAATTATTGTGGTGCATTAGATTTTGGTTTTACAGTATTTGTTAAAATATTTTAAAACTATTAGTGATTTTTTATTGTATTAATGTAAATAATTTCAGGGCACTCTCAGGAAAGCTATTTTCTAATAGGCCTCTCTGTTAGGTTGTTTTAGTTATCTTGTTGACTGCTTCGTATATTATGGTGCTGTGTTTTCCACTTACATGCTCACTTGAACAAGCATCTTTCAGGGTATTTTCATAGTAACATACCTATGCAATATTTGTGACATCAAACATATGTGTCTTAGATTGTAACAAAGTCCAACACACAAATAGGAAGAACCCAGGAAAGTTTCAGTGCTGCTGCCTGGAAACTGTAGCTGATTTTCCATTTTGCTGTCCTACTTAACACTTATGTTTAAAATGATCTAGTTATTTTGTATATCTTGTTATTACTCTCATAATATGTCATCATTTTATATTACTTCTAGACCTACTTGTTATGAATACAGATCTTCAATTAAAGTGAGACAATTGTAATCCTTCTCTTGTGTGTATTTGATGAAATCTATGCATATTTGATTTCTAAATAAGCATCCTCTTCTTCAGAATTTCAACAAGAAATAAGTCAGGTAAGATTCCTTTGATAAAATTGTAGTGATCATTATGGTTGCAGCCTGTGGTCTGTGCTTTAGGTGTGTGACTGTATTGATATCTCCTTTCAAAAGGATCACACGTTCAGATATAGACATGTTAATTTGCTTCAGACATGAAATAATGATAAAACTTGATTAAAAATTCAGCTATGATGTCACAAACTTGTGGGGAAATGAAGCTCCTCTATATACTCATAGCCGTCTTTAGTCCTTTTACAGCTTCTTTAGTCTTTTCCACTTCATCAATCTATCGATATCTACAAATGGAAGGATTACATCCTAAAGCAAAAGAGATTTTTTTTTTCTTAATCATTTCTTCAGCTTAAGGTCTACTGTACTAAACACACAGGGAAATTAGAATAAGCTATTAGAAAATGAAGGTTTTAATTCATACATAAAGACTGACACATTATTTCCAGAGTATTCTTACATATTTCATTCTAATCTGCAGAGTCTACTTTTTTCCTCCTTTGTACACTATTAGATACTGGATAATATTCATTATCTTTCTTCTCCCCTGGGTGCATGTGATCTTTTCTCTGTGACCCAGATATAAAAAATCTAAATCCCAAACATGGGGTGATACCTAGACAATCAGAAGGGGCATAGACACTTTTAACTTTCTTAGTATCTATGTATTCATTGAGTGGAACAGATACGAGAAAAAATACTCCCTTGTACTGAAAAAGGATATGTATTTTAGAGTTTTAAAGTGCTATTTTTACATAGTCATTCAATTAAAGAATATCTTCATTGTAAAAAGAAGGAAGTATATTCAATTAGCTCTCTCAATAAGTGTTCCTGGGAGTGCCCTAAAGTAGGGAAAAAAAATCCACTGATCAGGATCTGTTGGTCTCAGCAAATGTCTTCTGACATTTCAAAACAGATCAGAGTTTTCCCATTTCATTAATTTCTTTCCCTCATTTAAAAAAAAAAAAACACCAAAAAAAAAAAGCCAACCCAAAACTAGAAGGAAGATCTAATTTGTAGATATCTGTAGTAGTAAAGTAGCACTATGATAGCAATAATTAGAAATAGTCAGAACTGATGATATAGCAGATGATTTGGAAAAAAAATAAGGAGATCCATTTCTAATGCTTGAGGAATCTTTTATTTCTTTTAATTCTGGTGCCAATCCTTTACTTCTTGGTGCCATGCAGAGTACAAAAAAAATGATAAATCAAAATATGGAATAACTTCTAAATTTGGACTTAATAAGTGTTCAACAACCCTTTATTTGAGAATAGGAAAATTCTGAAAAAGAAGGAATTCCTTATCATTAATCTTCACATTATTTATGTTATCCCTATCGAAAAAAGAGGAGGGGGAGAGAATAATAGGTATGCTACCACATGTAAAGAATCAAAGGAAATGTAGAAGTTTGACAAGAAACTGAGGAAAACATTCCTTTTTTCATTCTTGTGGTTTAAAGAATTTTCCAGTGAAACTGGAAATACACAAAATACTGGTGTTGAGATTTCTAAATGTTTACTACATAGTACACAGATCTACATAGTCTCCATGTGGTTTAAATCAGACTCTAAAATTGCAACTGAACCTGAGTACATTTTTCAACTCACCCATCATAGATTTTATAATGTTTCATCACCATCTTGACTGAGCACCTTTTTACTACTTGGGAGCTTTTAGGTAGGTAAGAGATAACAGAAACACTGGAGAGCCACCAGGTATTGCCAAAATTACATACGGTAGTGGTAAATTGTTCTTGGCAAAACTTGAATAATTATTACGTCTAGCTGAGAAGCAATGCCAGGCATTTTGCTCATTCTGTGCATATCAAAGTCAGTCCAGTACCTTGCCACCTAATAATTTCTTTTCCAGCCTTCTATTTAGAGCCAATTACAGTAGGTGTTTAAGCATTCTATTGTTCTTCCATGGGAGATCATACTAGAGAGAATCTTCAGCCCTTCTAAATGGTTAATGTGCTAAGCCTCAGACCACCTTAATGAAAAGGAGAATATTTAGATCTTAACTGGTAAGGGCTTATTGTATGGGACTCGTTGCTCTCTGTTGAATAGTAACCATTCCATGTTTTCTTGCCAATTTTATTAGGAAACATCTAAGGAGCTTTCAATAATGTCACTGCCAGTGCTGATGTGCCTTGGGTGTCTGCATCTGAAGTGCTATATTAATTTTTGTTAGGACTTTGGACAGCTTCTATTTTTAATTAACTCTCTGCTATGTTGTTGAGCAAGGAAAAGCAAAGGCAAGTATTAGCCATAATTTCTGGTACTTGGTACGGAATGTGGCATGGTCTGTGATGAACTTTTTCTCCCTTGATGAGTGTTTCCACACCTTGGGTTTGACTCCTTTGAAAGATCTTTTCTCAACTCAGGCAATGTTAGTTTGACCACTCTGACATCCTGAGCTTTAAAAAGTCTTCGCTCTGTCTTATTCCAAGGTAACAGGAGTGAGACCTTGTCCTTGGCTCAGCAGTCTGGGACATGAATGTGGAGAGTAGAGATCAGATTTGGAAGTGTCTGCAAGATGTACAGCAACATTTTGCACTGGCTAAAACTCCTAAGGGCATGTGGCTTCATGCCAAGCAGTACTGAATTGCTATAAGCCAAATGAAGGTCTGAGATCACACTATCCTCTTTTGCAATAGCATGAAGCCTTTAAAGTCTTCTATCAGAAACAGTAGAAATGTTTAATAATAGATGCTGCTATTGAGATTTAAATATTAATGTGTCTATACGTAGGTATTCTCAGACTGTTTTGTGTAAGAACATTGTCCTTTATTAACTCACTGAGCTTTTGGAGTGGAAGTGAGAACTCTTACAGTGAAGAAGTAATGTGATTGTGAAGCTCTGTTTCTGTTTATCCTTTTTTTTTTTTTTTTTGTAAATAGTTTTATGCATCCCTGCTCAGGCCTTATTTATCTGTCATTAGGAATCAATTTTCACCTTAGAATTAAAAAAGAAAAAACAGGCTGAAATGCTTCTCTTATGAGACAAGTATACGCGAGAAATTTTTAGAATAGCTTTAACATATGGATGATCTTATTTCCCCCAAACTTATTTTGTTTACAATAAAACAGTGTTGTTATGTTTGGTATATATGCTCAGCATTGCTTCAGAGCTGGAATTTCATATTATTTACAAAACTAAATACTGTAAAATGCTTTGACTAATGTAATTGTTATATGTTCCCTGACTAGCTAATGATACATACTTGCATTGATATTATGGAATGGTCTCTTTGGGGAAAACCTCATATTGTTTCCTGTCAGTGTGAGTCAGTTTGCCTGTTGAAGTGCTACAGGCAGTTCGGAGTGTTCAAGAATGAAGCCAGATCAGTTGATGCTGTGGTGTACACGGCAAATAAAACACTAAGTGTGAGCAAATAATCCAAATGGTTCACTAAAAAGGAGCATTAAGACATCACAGATTAATTTTTCATAACTAAATTTAAGTGGGTGAATGTGTTTCAGGTTGCCACGTAGGGTCTTAAAATATAGATAGATAAAATTCTCTTTGCCTTTTATTTGCAAAGATCTAGTTGTAAGTTCTCCTTATATACTACATTCCTTGTTTTACGAGGCAAAAGAAGTTTATTTTTCTGATTAAACTCTCTGTTTAAGGAACGGTATCTAATAAGGTCTTTGTGATGTACATTAAGAAAGTGGTGATGTTTCTAAAGCTGAGGACCTTAGTAATCCTCAGCTGATGTAGACATTAATCTGAAACATTGTAATGGGTTTCACGGACTTATCTCTTGTCAAATTCACATACATGTCCAGAGCCTAAACCGGATCCTTGGTCTTGATACTGTGTATATATATAGCATACCTTATCCTGGCTTATCGGAATCTCCTTGGAGTATCAAAACCTAGAAGTGAAAAGGTGACTGGTTGCTACTGCTGTGCCTGCATAACTGTCTAGTCAAATATCATTGAATTATCAAAAGCTTATCCAGTCCACATCTCAGAAGGTCTGAGCTTATCCCAGTATTGTGAATGTCCCAGCCTTTAGAATACAGCACAATGCCACCTTTTAATTTAGCATACAGCCACAAACACACAAAGAGGAAGAAAAAGCTCAGAAGGAGGAAACAGAGTGGCAGTTATTCTGCTTGTCTCAGGGAAGCAAAAGAAAAGGAATCCATTATGTTTTTTTCTTTATGAGGTAGCCAGTTGTAGTCATGTCACAGGCATAGGGGGATCAAACAGTGGAATAACACTCTACCTGAGACATTAGAAAAAAATTTATTGTGAGAGGACCCATAGAGTAAGGAAAGAATGTCCACAATACTCTAATGCATAAAAAAATATGCTAAGAATTTTTAATTTTTAATTCCAAAGGTTAATAATCAGAAAGAGGGAAAAATTAAAAGGACATGCAGGAAAAAGGGCTTTCAGTGAGAAAATTCCTGTAATATTATTGTTGATCACTTCAGTGTTTTGAGTTGTTAAACTCATTAAGAGGCAGGTTAAATTATATTAAATTCTTAACTGCTGGAGTGGTTGCCATAAGACTATTTTTCAATTGAAGCATCTTTCAAGAGAAGGCACGAACACGCTCCAACAGAAGGCATGTCCACTGGGCCTCAGCTGAGAGAAAGGACAGCCAACATCACCAAGAGAGAAAGTGACGTGCAGCACAAATACCTTGTTAACGCATAGGGCAATCTCCACTTTCTGAGAAAGTCTCTTTCCAGTATGGGCACAGAAAAAGAGATCTGACACTTAAAGAATGATTGGAGCACTTGGGAGAGGTAGTAAAGGATCTGTCAGGCTGATAGCGAAGGAAAAGGCTGCATTAAAGGGTGGTATTTTCAGTTAGATAGAACGTTCCCAAATTTTAATTTGTCAGGATAATTATGTTTTATGCCAAATAACTTTTTAAATTCAATTTATACTAAACATTCAAGCCATCTTACTGTTGCTGAAAATAAAACTAAGGAAAACTTGTTGCATTCACAATTTAAAAGCTGAGATTTTTCCACTAAGGACATCCACAATATCTGTGAGGTGTATATATATATTTGAGAAAGGCACTGAAATTTAGCACAGGAATATTTTCCGTCAAAATAAATCTTTTCTGAAGTCATGAAAGACTAGCTTTAATCATCGTCAAGAGAGTTCTTTTAGATTTTATCTGCAAATTTCCCTGAAAATACTGTAATGGTCAGACTCTACCTTGCTACTGCAGGACTGAATAAAAATGTTCTAGACACTTGTTCCTGATTGCTGCAAGGGAAAAGAAAAGAAACTCAGAGACAGAAAGACAAAACAAACAGAAACTGCAGTTTGTTGAAGAATAAAGAGAAGATGATAATGAGGCAGTGGGATTTGAGGACGGTAGTTAACACAACACAAGGTCAAAAGAGAAGGTTGGAAAAGCCAAGAAAAGACAACTGTTCTGGAAAGAGAAAACCGTGGACCACTGGAACTAGAGTTTGGGGTAACAAGTTGATTCCCTTGCTGAAGCCAGGAACTCTGCAATGGTAACTGAAACTGAAATGGGTTCTGGCTGGCAAGAAGACAGGCAAGACCAGAATGTGGACAGGACAGAAAGAAGTAAGGAGATACTGAGTTAGCTCTGAGCTGAAAAACAGAAGAAAGAAATTGCTCACTGAGTCACAAAGTGCAATCTAGGAGTATGAAATCTGGCAAAGTAGGGAATATTTCTCTGCATGTCGGGCCTAACAAAGTAGAGGCTGATAATATACTGCTGCTGATGGTTACACAGGTTAGGTTGAACGGTAGATAACAGTGTTGATGGCATCTGAAAGCTCACACTATGCTGATGAACTCTGTGCATAACAGAGTTCATCAGCACAACATAAATTTCTTTTTGGAAATCGGCAGGAAACTGCATTTCTTTACCAAAAAATAAGAAGAAATTTTTCACAGTCACAGCATTAAAATCACTGTCACAGTCAAACTAGCCTATGAAATGGCATTTCTAACATTTCCAGTCTTTCATGCATTTCCAATTGCAACCTTAAAACTAATTAATAGAGGAATCTCTTTATGTGAGTCTGTAGGTGCGCGTATGTATAAATATATGCAAGCAATATAGGCTGCAGAGGAAGAAAAAGGTTTCATGCTTGTGTAGCTTTCCCATGCAGTCATTGCTGAAGACCGAATATAATTAACCAGGAATAGCATGCAGTTGCCTTCACCAAAGACTATTAACTCCCTTCAATAGATCAGTCCTGTTCCTAAACGCTTACTTTCAACATAATCTTGATTCATCCGTAAAGCCTGGTCAATCCTGATCTCTGAATGAGGCAGAGTGTCTCTGAAAAGTGTGTGACTGTGAGGCCAATTAAGACTTTAGTATGGGTGTTGGATAACCCTTGATTCTGAAATTTTGCTATTTTCTTAATGCAGATTTTTTTGTTAATATTACCATAGAGGGGTCTTTTAGGAAGGAAAATATATAAAAGTATTACTTGGTGATAGATATTTTTATAACAAAGTATCTAATTTTGAGTTAACTATATTTTTTGGAATGTTACAATGAAGACTGATTTTATGAAGGCAGAAGCACTGATGTTTGGAATTCCTTGATTTCTGTCTTAGAAAAGGAAGAACCATTATTCTATGTGTTTTATTTTTCCAAGGACCCACCGTCTTTTCACAGATAAACTGTCAATCCATATATGTTTGAGGAGTTACCCATAAATTATTTTCTTGCATTATTAATCGTATCTGTTTTATTATACAATGACTGTTACAAATGGTTCCACCTACATCTGTAGAAATGTATGAAAGATATTAGTAATGCAGATTTTTGCTGTCTGCTTTAGCAACCTATATTTAATGCTTTAAGGATTAGTAGCATGATATGACAAGCGCTTTCCACAGTTTCTTTGTTATAGTATGCTTGTCTCTAGGTCCATAACTTTCAGATACAATTCCCCTTCCCACCTTCTTGTCAAACCAAAGAGGGATAGTCACTGGGCAGCATTATTTGCTCTTTTTTACACTTTGCCATATACATATTTTTTCTTAAGCTGTGTCAACTTATAATCATGTCCAGTAAACAATAAACAATCAGAAAAAATAAACATTAGAGATAAATACTTTTATCAGTATGCTTTAATCATTAATTTCATGTCATAAAATGCTCCATTGTATATAGTTTAACTATGAAATGAAAAAGATTTCTACCAGGAACGTGACTCTTTGGGGTGTGTAGCTATATCCTTGCTTTGTTCAAAAGTGTGCATATGAATAGGGAAAATAAAGGAACACTCAATTTTATTATTTTCTTCATATGCTTTATATAGAGAGATGTTTAACTCCTGCCGGAACTTGATACAAAGCCACAAGTAATGAAACAGGGCCTTTCCACTCATCATTGACTTCTGCAGAATTCGGAACAAATCATCTGTGTACAGCTAGATGAAAAAGAATACATACCATTTGTTTGCGTAAAAATACTATGAAGAAACAGTCACTACACTAATTTTTTTTGTGCCTACATTCCACTAAAAAGTTATACTGGCTTTCAAATGCAAGATCCATGGAAACTGTTTTAGTTGGTTTTGCATTATTGATAATGTCAACTTAGTAAAACACCAAGAGGTATTCAGACTTTTCTAAAGGTAGAAAAAATCCTCTGAATCTTGATTTTATTCTCAGAGAACTGTATAGCAGAAACAGAAAGGATATACTCAAAATTATTTGGAAGTAACAAATGCAGTATCACTACGTTATCTTTTGAAAAGAGCTGAATCAGCATGTCTCGTTTATTTGTTTGTTTATTTTCCCCAATGAGCAGACTGAAGTGTATGAGAAGCATTGGAGAAATTTTTTTTTTGTTTTTCTTGCTACGCTGAGAGTACACTTGTTCTCCATCATGGTATTTATTAAGCAAAGATCATAGTATAGTTCAGTTCCACAGCATGGAAGATGTTGTGAAGCTGACAGAGCAGAGGTCTCACTTCCTCCAGATTTTTAAATGCTTCAGGACTAGGGCAGAGTAGCATGTACTAATTTTAAGCATAAAAATGGCAATGTTCAGTAGGACTTTTTTGTGATGTAAGTTAGACAAAACCTTCAACACCTTTTAGACTGATTCAGCAAGTGGTTAACTAATAATTCAGTATGGTCTCTATTTTTTTTTTTATGGGTCTTGTTTCAGTGTCTTGCAGGGAAGAAATGAAAGAATGCATTATGCTGATCTTTTTACATGCTTGTCTCCCAGATATATTTTCTTAAAGAGCAACTACTGATACATAATTGCAGAAAACCCACTGAGCGCAGCTATAATCACCTCTCCACCCAAATATCTGTTCTTAATACACGAAGCTCTGCGGAAGTAATAATAACACTTAATTAAACATATATTGTAGAATAGTTTTTCCAGTGGAGCAGATAGAAGCTGCAGCTTAACTCCCTTGCACTTTGTAAATACACATTTAGTCCTTTGACTTTGATATGAAACATTCAGTCACTCTTTCCTCTGGGAAAATATCCTCAGCAGAAAATCCGAGAAGGAGAGGAGAGGAGAGGAGAGGAGAGGAGAGGAAAGGAGAGGAGAGGAGAGGAGAGGAGAGGAGAGGAGAGGAGAGGAGAGGAGAGGAGAGGAGAGGAGAGGAGAGGAGAGGAGAGGAGAGGAGAGGAGAGGAAAGGAAAAATACTTCCTGAAAAAATACAGGGCATGAAAAAGACCAATAGGCTTAGAAGCACTTTTTACACCATCTGTCTGCTACATTTTTTAAGGACTAGATTTATCAGAGAACTGTTCGACACTGTGTGACTGGTTTGATATTATGTCATTCAAAGAGATACAAGATTTTTTTAGCAAGGTTGTGAATGATATGAAATGTCTCTTTTACAACCTGCAGTTCATACTGTTATAACAACTGTACAGTTGTAGCAGAAGTTAAAGTAACTATAAACAGCAATGTTTCAACTAATAATATCTTGAATAGTTTTTCTTTTTTTTTCTTTTTTTTTTATCTTGTAATAGGTAAGTTCAGATCACCCCATAACCAGAGTGTAATGAAATTGTCAACATTTTCTTCATTTCTTCTTTTCCTGACAAATGGTGTGAACATATCACCTTTTTCTCTTAATGGAAAACCTAACTGGAATACATCAAAATGCTATTAGGTTTTTCATTTTCTACCACAATTTAATGCTGGGAAATGCATGCAACCTTCATCTGCACACGACTGTAAAATATTCCCTGTCCCTGATAATATGACTGCAATGGAAAATCAAGCAGAATTGTTCTCTGTTTTGTATTGCTATTCCTTTGTTACAGTCACTCTCTGACTGTGTGTAGGAGGATTATCAGGGCTACACAAATACGCATAGGTTATATTGCCTAAGATGTGCTAAAAATTACTTAGATAAAATGTTGATGTGTAAAAATGTTTAATTAAAAAACTCTCCATCTTCAACACAACTTTATAACATGCTGTAATTCTTCAAAAATAAAAATAGTGATGAAAATCATTATCATACATTTCAGGAGGTGTTGTTTTCAATATTATGTAGAAAATAGAGAAAAAGATCAAGCACCCTCTTCCCAAGGGAAATATCTGTAACGTATTCATTGTTCAGTTCCTTTTGTCATGACCTAAATCAATAGTGAAATATAAAGTAAATCTGGGCTTGCATACATAATATAAGTCAAAACAGATCCTAAAAATGAAATCCTTCATCTATGATATTACACCTTGCAAGATCAAATCATGTTCCTTTCTGGGGCAATTTCTTTAACAGTGAACAGAATTGGGCCCTTGCATCATATCCCTCAAAGAGATAATAATCCATGCTGGAGTGCATAACAAGTTGTTACTGTAACCTTAGTACAAAATGCATAACTATGATAACAAGTTTCTTTAATATCATGGTGTGCTAAATAAAATTGACACTCTTAAATTCCTAGCATCTCTTATGCATTTGAAAACTAAAAGAACACCAATATTTGTCTATGTAGAAATTATTTTTTATCTCAAAAGCAGTTATAGTAAGTAAAATGGACCTTCTTCATCAAGTTTTATGAATAAAAAGATGCATTACCGAAAAAACAGAAACATTGTAAACTTGCATTCATCTAAAGATATTGATTGTTTTCTGATAATTTCTTATGGCAATTCTATAAAGTATGTATGTGTATATAGTTAAATATACATTTCAGACTAAGTCTTTATATTAATACAAGTGAATGAATCAAATAGAAAGTAAATTAAAACTTTTTATTCAATTTCATCCAGAAAACTGTATCTGGAGGCTCTTTAAAAGAAGGCAGAAAGAAAATAAATAGTGTTTTCCTTTTATTACAATACAAAATGTGCAAAAGGAATCAAAGTTCTGAAGTAGTTGTTTCAGTGTAAAATAATCCAAAAATATTTGGATTAATTAGTGGTTAAAAAAATCTCTGAATTAAAATCAAAGGAGCAAAATTGAAGAAATATAGGGTTTTTTTCCAAACATCCTATGTAAATACATATTCATTTGGAAAACTAAATGCTGCTAGGGAAAGAACACATTTTTTTTAAGTAACTGTAACCATTTAACTACAACCACAGCAATAATCACCATCATCAACATCATCATCATAATGTCATTCTGGTTCAGGGAGTGCTGATTTAAGGGATGACACCGTAGCAGTGCTTCCAGTTGTCAGTTAGCAACACCTGGATCTGGTCCATTGACGCTGCAAGAACAGTCATAGACAGGTGTCCTACCCTTCTCCATGCTCATCAGCAGGCTGCGGCTATTGTCTCAGCCAGAGACATTGTCAGCCCCTAGGAAAACCAGAGATCAAATGCAGAGGTCATTAGCTAGCACCTTTTGGTCTTGCTATAATAACATCCCAATTGCATTCATAGCAATTTACATAGCATTACCCATTATGCTTTGTGCTGCAATTTTGCTTTTGGAGGTCACTCTAACTTGATTAACTCTCTCTTAAGAGTGCTTTTTCGAAGCATCAAAGTCCAACATTTACACATTCTACGCTATTCCTTGTTGGCAGCTTCTTTGAAACTAAGGTACTGTATCGAATTGTGCTGAGAGTTCTGCAAATATAACCATAAAAAAAATCCATAAGGTAAGACCCAAAACATTTGATAGCAAAATATCCAATTAAAACCAGTTCGGTAACCTTGGTAGACCTACAGCTTTTTGGAATTTGCAAACCTCAGTAGATATTTTTAAATTCTTTTTTTTTCTCTGTATTATTTATCTGTTTTATTTGTAATTAGATACACAGATAGCTGCCTCAGTTGTTTATTTCTTTGTTATTAGCTGTTCGCAGTGGATATTCTTTCTACTAGGTATCTGTCAGAATTTGGGATTCTATACCCATTATAGAGATTGATAGCAGTTATCAAACCTCAAAATACACGTGTGTCTTTTAAATATTAGCTGTCACAGTGTGATAAGTTGTGTTGGATTGTATGTTGCAGTGTAACACAGAGCCCAGTGGGGCTCAGTTTTAAAGATGAACATACTGAACTCAAAGGCAGAGCAGAGAAGCAGCGTGAACACACAGACACAGATGGAGATGCACACATAAAGCTGGTGTTCAATATTTAATGGAAATCTATAAACATTATTCAACATCCTTACCTTTTATTTTCCAATTTAATTTAATTACATAAATAAAATGGAAATTTTGGTCTTAGATCTGATAGACTGTATACAATTTGCTGTAATTTCTGAATAATTAGTTAAACAGAACAAGCATAAAGGTTATAATATTGCAGAGAAATGCAAAATACAGGAGAGAACAAGTGTAAATTGACCTGTATTTTACAGGAGGGAGCAGGTAATCATGTTTTCCTATGCATTTTACAGGATAGTGGTCTACGAAAGCATTTGGACATGTCTGGAAAATATGATCCATAGCACATCTGCTGAATGTCTGTGAAATCCTTCTTATTTTGGAATATTAACTAGTTCATTTTTGTTCAGAATAACTTCTTATCCTTTAAAAACAACCAGATCTTACTTAAACATTTTATTTAACAGCAAAAATGAGTTTTAGTGCTTTAGAGGCAGCATCCATACAAGCATCTATATGTGCACAATAGCCTCATTTTAACCCATGAGTCCAGTCTTTCTTTTAGACTCCTAAATTATCTCAAAACATTTTACACATTCTTTTCTGCAGAAATTTGCATATTAATATGGTCTAATTGGCTACTCTTGTAGCCCTTAATGCTATCTGCAGTATTCAGATATCTTTAATAAAGAAGCTGTAGAACAGTTTTTAGCTCTTAATGGGGACTTTAAAAGTATATAATTATCCCTTTGTGCATACAAACTAACAGAAACACTTTTATACTGACAGAGGATTGCTGCTATTATTTATTTTTTTATTTATTTAAAAGGAAGTGGTGAAGAATTCACTTCTAGAGAGCTAAAATGTGGTATTTTAATTAAGTGGAAAACTTGAAAAGAGAACCTTTTTGCAGAGGGGGCTCAATTGCTTCTTACAACCTTTCTGAAAAGGGCAGAGTGTTAAAACAAACCTCCCACTTTTATTTTCAAAAGGAAAAAAAAATCAGAAGCTAAAGATAATCTCTCCATTAGTATTATTAAAAGTGTTCAGCTTTCTTCACATGCTTTAGAAGCAGACAGACTTGTCATGAGCATCACATTTGCAAGCACTGTCACAGCTACTGAAGGCTCTGGTAAAAGCACAGAAGTGTGTTAACAGTAACTGCAAGCAGCCTTTGGGGAACAATAGGCTTACCTATACTGTGCCCAGCTATTCAAAAAACAAGTTGCTTTATTGTACTCTATACTCGCTTTAGTACTCATATAGTGCTTGACCCAGCCTCATTTTTTGAAGTACTGTCACTAGTTCTAAACACCTTTTTCATTCCCTTTGGGTTAGCTAATTTGACTGTTATAGCATTCACCAAAATAACACTGAATCCAGTGTGTAACATCGAATATGCTCTACTGCTAGAGAGATAAACCTTCCTTTAAAGGTCCTTCCATTTTTTTATGTGCACAAGCACATTCGATTATTTGTCTTCTTCTAAAAGAGAGAAAGAAAGAAAGAAAGAAAGAAAGAAAGAAAGAAAGAAAGAAAGAAAGAGAAAGAAAGAAAGAAAGAAAGAAAGAAAGAAAGAAAGAAAGAAAGAAAGAAAGAAAGAAAGAAAGAAAGAAAGAAAGAAGGAAGGAAGGAAGAAGAAAAGATCTAAAAAATGTTTAATTATCTTGACAGATACATGTTGACAATCATTAGATATAAAAAAAAAACCTGTTGGTATTAAGACAATAGAAAAAGTAACTCAAGATTTGTGGAACAATTGTAATAGTGTCATTAGTGCCATAAAACTTCTCAGGCATGTCAGAATCAGTCAGTAAGAACAATGTGGGACACCATTACAAAAGCCTTGTCTAACTAGGGAGTAATTTCTGTTTGGATTTCACTGTGTTGTTTTGGCAATTAATCTGCTCTAGGTTTGTTGCATTGTTGAGTAAAAATGCATTTTAACATCCTGTGTGGATGCCTTACAGAGGGTGGTGGAAAGTGGGTTAAATTTGCATGACCATACTTTGTCTGCTGCAATAAAGCCATGGCTGCAGTATAGTCAAGCCGAATAAGTGATCATCTAGAATCGTGTTTTCAGATCTTTCTTTCCTTAGGTCAAGTAAGTCCCTAACTGACATACTTTTACAGGATTAGGCAAGACCTAACTAGGTTTGGCATCTAATCTGTTTTAGACAGTGGTTCATTTTTTCCATCATTTCTATCCATAAGGAGGCAAGGTCACACAATATCTAGACAGAATCGTCTGTACTTCTGCATGAAAAATAAAGGGGAACAGGCGGTTTTGAAAAAAAGTCTGAAACTCTCTTCTATTTCAAATATTGTGAATAAAAAAATAAAGAAGAAGATCTATTGCCAAATGGTGAAATAGACTTTCTAAGAGCAACAAGTTATGTGCAGGTCTTGGTACGTGACAAGCCAGAAATGTTGTAGCACTTCAAATATTTTTGACTTGCTGAAGCACAGAAATGACAACCATTACTTCTGTTCCCTTTTATAACATTAATTTCCTGGTCTTTTAAAAGGAAGAAGCTAAAACCATCTCAGTTCATGGTGATACTCTGCATTCTAGTCTTCAGAAACTTATAAAAGAGACAGTCATCTTCAGAATCCCCATCAACTCTCCAAATACAATAAAAGTAATTCCTGTGCAAGACAGTTTTTATATAATATGGAAAAATTAAGATTTCCTCACTCGTTTTGCTCAACTGAATCCTTCTAAAAGGAAATCTGAATGTGTCTCCGGAAAACAACTGGAAACTAGGGCCAAAATGACCCTTACACTCAGTTCAATAAAATGATTAAACTGACAACAGATGTTCAGGACAAATAATTAATATCACAATTTTAAGGGCTAGGCCATTTGTTTGAAAGTCAGTCAGGAAGATTTGACTGCACGAGGCATCTTAAAAAACAGCAAAGAAGGGTTAGATTCCTCTTGTCAAACAAATTCTGTATGTTCTTATGAAACAGAGCTCAAATACATTGTGAAAGAATGGTTCAACTTTTGTCTGCTTATGGCACTAAATATAAGAGGAAGGCAAAGTATACAGACTGAAAAAGCAAATGGTTCACCAGCTCTTTACAGATTCCTTGAAAAGCATCTTGTCATTTATATGTTTATGAGAATTGGACTGTTGTGTAAACATACTATCTTGGTGAAATCACTTCAGAATATTTAGGAATGTTTCCTAGCAAGAATATTGAAAAAAAAAGTCAATATTTTTCAGTTCATTGCAGTAGTTTCCACTTGCAAAAAAAGCCAGACAAACACTGAAGCATCCAGGACATAGATTAGAAACAGTTTTTTGTCCAGAGTAGATATTGCTTTAAATATGCAGCAGAACAGAAGAGGAAAAAAAAAAAAATGACCAGAAAAAAAATCACTGTCTCCCAAGGAAAACAATCCATATTAATTATATGGAATAAAATTACTGATATATTCTGATCAAGTATGTTTGTATGGAAGGAAGTCTGAGATTTAGCATGCTGGAATTCTGTATTTCCTCTTGCAATGGCCACTGGAGGGGATGGCTCCCTCCAGCTCACTGCTGCGTTGCTTATGGAAAATAAAGTGCAAAGAATGCAGTACTCCATCTCACATGCTACACCTGGGTTGTGGATAAAGATAATGGCCCTAGTCCCTGTTGCTTTCTCTTCTTCTTTTCTTCAGATAACTTAATTCATCACAAGCAAGGAAAGCAATAAAATTTAAGGGAGAAGCAAGTGCTGCTGCATGAACATAAAATGTGCCTTTTATATATTCAGATTCATATCCAGTTGTAGGAAATATTCATGACTAATATTAAACTAAGCCCAGAATTAGGCAAGATGCAACAGACATATATTGAAGTGAGCATTTTATTATGTGCTATGTCAGTCAGATTAAAGAAAAGAGTGCATGACACCGACAGGATATTGCATGTATATCAAGCAATCTATTTATATATGACAGCTAGGGTTTGATTTCTGGAAGGAGTGACAACCCAATGAAATAACTGCTCGCCTTCAAAATTACTATAGTCTAAATGTATACCCTTTAGAATACAATTTCAAATTACAATTAACAAAATGTAGATAAATATGTTTGGGAATCAATTCTGACATACAGAACTGAGGAAGAAGAAATAATCTTTAAAGATACCAAGAGGTTTCTGAGTGTCATCAACACCCTGGCTCTGAAAAACTGAATTTAGGAAGCAAAGGATATTTCTCTGAGAATCCCAGAGAAGGTAATTTAATAAAAGAGCTGATGCTTTCTATACCAAAAGGGCCTTGAAGTAAAGGTGGGAGATGGAAGTTATATTGTGACATTTTTTTCCCCAAGAACAACATGTAAAATAGAGAAGTAAATCTGCTGAGTTTGACAATATCTGATCAAGATATGAGCCTGTTTGTAATAATAAATTCCAATGTCTCACATGCTTCATTACTGTTCTAGCCAAATTAAAGCTTTTGTTTTATTGCATCAGTGTTTCTGGTCATTTGGTTCCTGCTCTGGTATAACATTGAGTAAATATCTGCAGAGACAGAAAATTTGATGCTAGAAAAAGAGATAATTTCTGGACCATTTTTAAATAGCCCTTGCTGGAAATAAAAAATAAAATAATAATAATTAAAAAAAAAATACAATCAGCACAGGAAACCTAAAGAACTAAAGCCACTATCTTCATTACCTGCAAAGATAAAGTGCATTGAAAGAGAAATTCTTTGTGTTCACAATCATTACAGTTGGGCGCTTATAGGAGAGAGTAGGATAAAGGAAAAAAATAATCACCAGTCAATTGACTTTATTTCTTTTTTCTAGAATTGCAATATGCATGGCTATTACATGTTTCCAAGTTTATCTGAGCAGAACACATACAGCCCATCTGACATGCAGTCCATAAAGTAGGCTGAATGAGAAAAGCAGATTCCATGTAAGAGACATCAACTTGCATTCTAAGCAGTAATAACAATTGCTGTAGTCAATTCTCCTGCTCTTATCCATGTGGTTTCAGCAATATCCATTTGGTGCATTTGGGGGAGCTATAGGACAGATGCAATCACATATGGCTTTATACATCAATAATTTCAAACTGTATTTTCTCATAACCTTTCCTTCTTTGTTCAAAAGGAGACTTCCATTTTAAATTGTAATCTATGACTTTTGAAACGGATGTTAAAGTGTCTTGCTGACAAATTCTTCTGGTTGATTTTCTTCTCTCTTCTTTCTTCTTCTCCTTCTTGCTGTTTTGAAAAGCCATCATGGTAGCATTATGCGAAGGTGAAAGGTACGAGACTGTAAGGCGACAATTAAGCTCCCATTATTTAGTGGGATTGCTATGGGGATTATGTATTTAGGAGATGCTAATCGAAGTTGCACGCTGATGTTAAAATTCAGCATATATTAGCTACTTATAACCAGAGATTAAACCATTTCCATAACACTCTGCTAACATCTTAGTCTGAGTACTTTCTACTTCCAAATCTCGCTCTACATTAAGCTTGATTACTTGTGGCTTCATAATGCATTTGCTAATATCATCTTAATCCTTCAGTGGCATTATACTGTATAACAATGAATAACGACCCAGATACAGGAGCTGCTGTATCACAAGATCCAAGGAAGATTTAGTGCAAGGAAGAAAAATTATCTGAGGTTGTCATGCCTAAATAACAATTATTAATGTGGGCTAAGAAAGTCCTGGCCTCCAATTGGCTAAAAGCTGCTAAAACCCAGGATGATCCTTACGTTCTTATCTCCGGCTAGAACTTCTGTTAAAAGCAGGTGCTTCCTGTAGCAGACCTCACCATGAATAGCAGCATGGCTGCAGATTTATATGCTCTTGCACCCTAATCTGAAATGAAAGTGGTTTCTTTTCAGAAATATTTAAAAGACAAAAGTACCCTAACAACAAAGAAAATGATTAAGCAACCTTTTTGTGATATAAATTACATGTTTTGAAAATGTCAATGCTTTCTCATTTTGTTGAATAAGTAAAGTGCATTTCTGATTCTGTGATTCTGTGAAATTAAAGTGATTCTGGGATTAAAAATGGAAGCAGAATTTCACTATCATGCATCAACTGCTTGGAGAGGGAAATGGAAGCTACGTAAATAGAACAAAAATAAACAATATTCAGCAATCGGAGAACATTTTTTCAGCTGGGCATAATATTCTTCCTTATTGACTGTCTTCGGCTATTGTGTAGAGTTACACACTTGCTGTGCTGCATTGCAGGAGTGATTGTACTTAATTTTATTTTACTAATTCTTCTTTCTTTCTAGAAAAATAGTTCTTTTAGAATGAATGGCTTGATATGGATAGAAACGTTCATTATTACATTTTCTATTCTTACCAGACATTTGTAAGGTACTGAAGACAGTGAGAGAATTTTGGATTTGGGGAATCTAAGTTTCTTTCTTGATTCTGTTAGGAAATCAAGATTGAGATCTTTGCACATACCCTTAAGAGATGTAAGATTAAAGTCTGCACTGCCTTTTGTAGGACATGAGTGGTTGTCTTCAGGATCTTCTCAATTGCCCCTCTGGGCACCAAGACAGCAAAGGAGTTCAGAGCTGCAGCTGTTAGTTTGTGAAGAAAGCAGACTACCGCACATTTCAGCAAGCACAACCACGATATTCAGAAGTTTAATATGACCCCAAATAATATGGGAAAACATATCTACAGGTTGTGACTTCAGATAGAGTCATTGATGTCTTTGAAGTAATGCTGTAGATGAACTCTCAAGCAGGCAACAAAGCTGTTGTTGTGTCCACAACAGCTCTACCCTCCCCTCAGGTGCATGATACATGAAACCTTTCAAGCTTTCTCTCTCCTCTGAAAAGGGTGATACACAGGTATTGTGCAGGTGATGCTGAGTTCCTAATATAAGATGAAGCTCAATTGCAGCTCAGTCTCTTATGAGGTAGCTTATGGCTAAAAGGCAAACTACAGTCTTGGTCTTTCAATTTACCCATTCATGTAATTTATAAAAAAAAGAAGTGGACTGTGCTGGTTCCACAGACTGAGCGTTTGTTTTGTTTGGTGGTACCTTGACTGGGTACAGTGGTAGGGACAGCAGAGGATACAGGGGAATTTCAACTATTCATCTCTTAAAAATTCTGGTTGAGGAAGTTTTTTCAGGTTTCTTCCTGGGAGGATGGACATTTGTATCTCTCGGAGCCAAACTGACTGTGCATTGGGAGAAGTAATAGCCTGATCTACTTTGTTTCTACCAAGGGACTGTGAGTACTTAAACTAATTAGAACTTCCCTCTGCTTCCTGGCAGAGGACCTTCTTTTCTTTTGTGTCTCCCCTTCCTCTCTTTCTCCCAGATGATTCTTCCATCATTACTGGATTCTTTGCTATTCCCCTCTGTGGCAGATGAACGTGTGCAAAGAGTGTGCTGTGTGTGTTTGATAGTACTTTTAAGTCAAATATAACATTTTAAGGTCTTGTTTTTACTGGCTACTGAGTTTGGCAGCCTTAGCCAGTAAAGCAGGAAGGGAACAGGTTGCAGACAGCCTGCCACGCTTTTGGATTTCTACCATATGCAGCTTGTCTGATGATGTATTTATTCCTAGTTTGTCAGGAAGTAACATTTTACTGGGACAGTAGAAAAGAAGGTAAACTTAAGGGTTCCTATTTGAATTCTTCAGATGAGAAATTAATGTCCCAACTTTGATTCCACTGAAGTCTGGGGCAGAAAATGCATAAATGAATGAATGGATAAATAAATACAGGTAGTAGTGAGTGCAGGATTGACGTCTGAAGTATAAAACAGCGTCATCTCACAGGAGGAGGAGATCTATCAGGTCTCATGCTGTACACAACTGACAACTGAGGCATTCCCAGGGCCACACGCTGGCCCACTGCCAGGTTCAACTAATGGACTCACCAGCCGGTTGCATCTGGCATCCAGAGCTCTGCCAGTGCCACAGTAAGAGGCTGTGGTGTCATATTGCCACTGGGAGCAAGCTGAATTTCAGCTCTTCCCATGTGCAGCCTGCTGCCAGAGTCTTGCCTTTGTCCCTAAACCTGCCTCTCATCACAAAACCCTCATCCTGTAATTTCTTCCCTCCTCAAGCTTTATGTCTGTAATATGGAGACCTACAGATTGGGTGAAGAAATACTAAGAGGACTGAGAGTGGAACAAAAGAGTCTCACAGCTTTGCTGTTATTGCATCTTTAGGGGATTTCATGGCCTTATTCTCTCCTTTGCACATAAAGAAACTTAGAGTGTGTAAGCAGTGAAATTTGCCCTACAGTTAATTATTTTATTTGTTTAGTTGTGAGGAAAGCTGAAGAAGATGAGATTGTATACTGGCATTGATTAATACCTGGAAACCACAAATTCCTGGTTGTGTATATATCTGTTTGTTCACACAGAGCCGAAAGTGACCGGGATTCCACAACTGTGGAAAAATTAACTTGCCTATGGATTAGGCTCTCTCTTTTATAGAGGCAATAAAAATGTCAAAATAATAAGAATGCACAATCAAGAGGGCAAAATAGATGCTAAGGTTTGGATCCAGAATTAGTTGGAAAAAAAATTATTTTGTAAAGAACGAGGAAGTGAACAAAGAGTTAATATACAATACTGTAAAGCCCTGGTTTCTGAATCATTAATACTAGTAGTGAGTTCTTGGTATATTTTGGGGAAAAAAAATCTTTAACACTTGATCCCAAGGTCATTTTCATTTTCAAGGCAATGCTCCCAAGGCCTCTTTTAAAACCTAATCTGGGGGAAATCTTGCTTACTAATTTACTTATAATGTTCCAAAGAAGAAACCTTTTCCTACAGTACTCAAAATAAAAACTATATCATTTTATGTTATACAGTGTCCAAATTTTATGCAAAAGGACTAACTTTTTCAACTGACATTCCTGAGATGCATAGGTAGAGGGTTCGTAAGACAGAAGCTGAAGTAAATAGCACCACAACATTCCCCTTCAAAATTAAACAAGGTCCTGATGTCAGTATAAGTTCAACCAAACCAGCTTTTTATAGTATGTTCTTCTCTTTTAACTCTGACTCTTCCCTAATATGATTATACCTCAAATTTAGCATCTCCATCAGTTACAATGCCCGAGATATATCTTGTGTTCATCACTAGCTCTGAGATATGTCCGGTTCTACCATATCACCCTCCCGTTCTCCAGTCAACTGGAGGCAATCTATCTGCATTGGCACTTTCTCTGTGTTAAGCTTAATTTCATCCTCAAATATTGACTTTGTACAATGAGTGTATGATGCTCTGAGGTAATCCTCCCGATCTTTGGTTTTAGTATCATGACTAAAAAGGCATATTTTTGTACAGGAAACCCTGGATTGCTCTTTAATTTCCTGTGTTAATATTACTGTTTCAGTTAGCTAAGGTACAACCTCTTTTTAATGAAGATTTTGTAACCTTCACAAGGAATCGTTAGCGTATCTAGTCTCAGATTTCCACCCAGTTGCCTTTGTAGTAAGCATGATAATTTGTGTTTCAATAAAGATTGTCTTAACAAAAAAAAAAAATAAAGCAGTTGGGTTTGATTGGTGAATTTGAAAAGATGGAAAATCCACCACTTTTCTCAGCTGTTTGTTTCATTAATTAATTTTTCTTACTGTATAAAATCTGTGCCTGATTTCTAATTTGCAGGTAGGTGGCTTCAGTTTTCTATAATTGATTCCTGTTTGGTTAGAACCTTTCTCTCCTAGATAAAGGAAAGCATTATCACTTAGCATTTTCCCCCCATGACTGTACTTTTTTTTAGTTAATCATGTCACATCCCTGTATTCTTTTTGATAAGAGTTCTTTGTGTATCTTTTCCTTCCAGTCAGAAACCCAACTCTCTCCTGATTCTCAATAAAATACGTTTGTTTTTTTTTTTTCCAGACAATTTAAACAATATAACTGCACTTCATTCAGATGCCAAAATTTCCCCTGAGGATTTCTGTATTGCCATATACATATTACAAAATTCTGTAACACACCAGAACTTGAAAATCTAAGGTGAAATTAGAATAAACTGAGTATTCATGTAAAATTTTAAGGGACACTCTACTGTCTGACATGAAGGAAATTCAGAAAGCAGAAGGAAAATGCTTTGAAAGACTATGAGGCATTACTACCTTTTTTTACTTTTCTACAGGGACATGCATGTATGTCAGTTTATCAAAAGATGAATAGTGATTCCGTATTCCATTTAGTTTTGAAAAGAAAAGTGAATGTATGTGAGGTGACATTAAATATTGGAAATGTTGCTCTGTTAAGTATGATCATTTAGTCATTAATACAGCAAGTGTGAAGAGAGAAAGCTCAGGAAGTTAGACTGGAGATATGTCTTTAAATTACAGAAGAAGAACCTTTTTTCAGGGTAAAGATATTAGAATTCAATAAATCCATCATTTTAGGAGGACCAGCTTATGAAAATACTATGAAAATTTCTTTTTTTTTTAAGGAGTCAGGAAGAACTGGGAACTGGATACACTGGATATCAGCAATTGGCAAAGAAGAACATGTTGAAGTAGGGTTCTTGCCTTTGTGTCCATACAGTGCATAGCACAGAAAGAGGTCTTGGGCAGAAGAAAATATAAATATCAGTCAGTGCCAGGGGCCTGTATTACCCCTGGCATTTCTCAGCAATGCATGCTAGTGATTCAGATTGTTTGGCCTTTGCTACTACTCCTCTTTTAGCTTCTGGAAGTTTAGTAATACTAGTTTGGGTGAGAGAACACTGAAAGAAACATGAGTCTCATTCTTAAGTCAGTCTCAGACAGAGTGAACTTTTTGGGCAAATCTCTTTAGTCAACTGTATGTCTCATTTCCCCATTTGAAAAATGGGATTGATGCCTCTCCATTTATTCATTGCAAAGGTAAAATGTGTGGAGTTGCTCATCATACAAGATACTCAGGCACTGCAGTGGTTTGTACCAGGATAGTTTGGCTGCTAGCTAAAAGGAAATGAAGAAACTGGCTCAACCTTTTTTCAAGGATTATGGTAAGTCCTTTCATGATTATTAAACAGAAAGACAAAAGTGGACTGGCGGTGAAGACAGAATATTTTCAAAAAGTAAGAGTTTTCCTCAAAGTTCTTGCATCTTCCAGTGTAAAGTATTAAATTTAAACCAGTTCTGTAAGACATACACAGATGGAAGTAAAATGTTAAATGTTTCAGCTAGCAGGCTTGAAAGCTTCTGACCAAAACATTGTATTTCTTTACTTCCAGCTGTGCGTGTCTAATAACATATTTCATGATGTTTAAATACCAACTGCATCACTCTACTGCTTGATATTGAGTGCAAGAAAAATGACTTAATTTGTTGATGAGCAGCGTGTTACAGGCTGGCAGTAATGGCAGTGATGATTTTACTGGCTCAATTATTTTTACCTCTGTTGCACCCTCCTCCCTCCGCTCTCTGAATGTGGATGCCTATATCACATAGCACACCACTGCCTGTGTTCCCTGGTTCAGAATTTCATTTCACTACATCATAAGCTACTAACACAACCTTGTCATTGCAATTTGTCACACTTTTTTGTATGCTCTATATCTGACTGAATTCTCATCTCGACGGCCTATAGGCTACTAGTCTGGAACAAATCTATGAAACATAATGGAAAAGGATAAAAAAAAAAAAACCTAAACCCAAAATAATAATAAAAAAGACCCACTTGCCACCTTTCCTCACAACAGAAACAGACATGTAGTCATGGGCGATACTTGTTTCTCCTGGCTCTGTGTGTTGTACCAGATGAGCTAAGACTGGCTGCTAGAAATACATCCTGGTACCTGCTGCCACCTTGCTGGGTGCTAACATTCAGGGTGCCCTGGGGCCAGCACAAAGGCACCTTCTGAAGAATGGTCTTGCCTTCCTAAGGATTTAAAATCATTTAGTTCCCTTTATCTTCTGGTCTTTCCTCAAGCAATTATGCAAATTTTGGGGGAGGAAATTCTTAGGGATCAAGTGTGCTGCCTTTCAAGCTGAACAGTGTTTAGAGACAAAGGCACATACTTCTAGGCTTTGAAGAAAAGGAGGAAAAACACCAGCTGCCACAATCAGTAAATAAGTGACCATAGGAGCAAAGCATTGTGACCCTACTTTGACCCAAGTAGATACTTCAAGTATTAGAGTTTTTAATGTACTTTGAATTTATTTTAAATGCCACTACCTAAACTTACTACTGTGACCTCAGGGAGGTCATTTTGCCCCACACCTCAATTGCTTTGTTAAATTAAGACATTTTCATCTTTTCTGCAAGAATAAAACCCACTGATGACCCCCCAGATACAGACGTGTTTTAAAGAGTTTCTATGAGTGTACATCAAGCACTTCAACACACACTGTATTTCATGACATCACAATAAGCATTCTTCCCTGACCAGCCTGCAGAAACAGAGATTGCAGCAAAGTCAACTCCATAGTATTGACACAGATTAAGATTTCAAATTTTAATACATTCTTCTTGTACAACCTATGCCCTGCATGCCCTTCATCCAATACATGCAATCAGGAAAGCAAGACAAAAAAGATACAGATATATACACTGTGACTCAGATAATGCTACTAGAAGAACCCTGACTTTAGCTGCATTAAATATTGCTTTAATTTCTTTCCACATGTAATATACTTTTTGACACTGCTGATCTATCAGAACTACACAATACATTCTGCTTTCTTGATGCTAAAAGGAAGTCATAGGAGAAATCCAGTAGTGCTATTAAGCAAATTTCCCCCTACTGCTATGCTTGTCTCTGCTTGTCTTTACATTTACTCTTCTTTATTTCTTTTCATCTTTTCTTTTAAGCGCCTTCAGCCTTGTTGACAGAATTGGGCTTCCTATCAAGTGACATGCTATTTTGTCAAATGCCAACTAGTCACATTCAGGTAATTAATTTACTTGTTGTACATTTGACCCAATTTTCATTGTTAATTGGCAGGTCAGACAACTCTCTTACCCACAAGTAAATTATTTCTTTTTATCATCTGATAAGTATTTCTAAATAGACAATCTCTAACTAAAAAGAAAATCTGTGCACAGATGATAACTCTTATACTTTTTTTTCTGAACTTGTAGACCAAATTTGCAAATATGATGGATGCAATAAAAGAAGTATTAGCTCCTCCTGTCTGCAGGCGATTAAAGACAATCAAATGCTGTGCATCTCGTCAAAGAGACCCTTACTGTCCAAAATTCTCCTTGTGTTTTGCTGTGTTATATTTTCAGTAGAAAATAACTTATTTTAGTGAAAAATAGCATTATACTCTCACACCGCATTCCGTACATGAATTTTTGATAGTGTTTGTCTATCAAAGGTTATGTCCATGCTAAGCCATTTACTGTCATTCTCAAACTGGGTAAGACTGAGTCAACACAACTTGAACAAGTGAATCCACATTACTGAACTGCTTAACCCAATTAAGTTGTTCCCAGAGGAATAGGATACATTTGGGTTAGGTAGTTGTAAGGACTCGGGCTAGTTCCACAAACCCTCAGCATGTTCTGTGCAGTGAAAGAGACCCTCACCAACCTCTAATGAGGCTCTGTTTGCAAAGTAAAGATATACCCAAAGAAAGCCATCTTATGTCAAAATGACTTCTCATGTGATTAGTGGTTACTCATCGGTTTGGGCTTCCGAGGCTGCACTGTGTATCTTCTCTAGGATGGACCTGGGCTACATGACTGACATGTACATTGCTAGCATGTGGAGTCCAAATATGTTTTTATGCAAAAAAATTCAAGCCCACAAAATTTAGTTTGGGATATAGAACTTTAAGTACAAGGGAATGTTTTATTTCTGTATGATTTGTAATAAAAATAAATTCAATAAATTACTTATAATGCATCATACTGGCTTCTGTTTCACAGTGACATATAAAAGGTGAATATAAAGTAACAAATTTGTCCATAAATACTACTTTGTTTCTTTGAGAAGATATTTCCACCTAGAATGAAATAGTCGCTGAATTTCACATGCTTCATGATAAATTTACATTATCTGCTGAAAGGAAAATTCCCAAAATGAGAAGATGAACCTGATTTATCAGGATTTTTTTTGCATGGGGCACTGGTAGATTAACATGTATTATCTTTAAAATGCATATCATTTTAAAGATGAATTTATAGTTTATTTCTCACTGATGTTCTTACATGCAGGAGAACAGTGTATGAGTTGTAAAAAAATCATTAATCCTCATATTCTTGCTATTATATCTCACTCATTCGGAAGGTGTGATTTCTGATTTGTAAGAAGTGTAGAACCTAAGAAAACTCTGTGACCTCTTGTAGTAAGAGTATTAAAATACCATACTTATTTGGGCTTTATTTATGTAAATTAAGTAAAGGTTAACAAAACCTAAGATCAGTCTGGAAGATTTTTTTGTACAGCTGAAATAATATCAAGTATTTGTTGTGTGATTAAGCTAATTTAATCTTCCTTATTTTTCATTTTTTCCATCAACTCGTATAAACAACCTTTAAACCAGAAGTGTCCCAGAATATTATAAGGCCTGTTTCCTAGCTTTAGTACAGGTTGAAACTGTCTGAGATAGTTTCAGTATTCAAGGAATTTCCTGTGACATGAACATGACTGCAGAAATAATTTTAAACATTAAATTTCGTGAACTGCTGAACTTTGTTAATAATTTTTGCAGTGTTCAATTCTTTTTAATAAATTGTGCAACACTAGCAGTGGAATAAAGACCAAAGTCTGAAGACTGAAAGCCTTAAAAGGTCAAAGAAAAATAGTTGGCTTGCAAACTTGAGTGTGTTTAAACACTAACTAGAAAATTAGGTAGGAAAAACAGTTACAAAAGTATTGAGAGTATCTTTGATCAGCTGGTTGGAGAGAAGTAATATGACAAACAGGAAATTACAAAGAATAACTATTTTGACTGTAGTGGAAATAGTGACTTAGGTAGCTGTAGTTCAAACTAGATACAGAATATTTTCCTGGAATGTAAAGGAAAGGTATCCAGATGTCTAAACATTCTGCTCAATGTGGCTTTTATTTCAAGTTTGGCAAGCCTTCAGAAAACTGGTAGACAAGTTTAGCTGGAAGACGTTTTCCAGTGTATTTACATAATTTCATACATATTTTATGCTTCTGCATTACATCTTTTAGCAGTGGTCATATTTAATTTTAAGATTCTTTTAAAACATTACATAGAGTTGTATGAATTATTTCACTACCCCGTGTCAAAATGCTTTGCATATTAAACAAATCTTTAAACCTGTGAACTGCTATTATAAACATAAGTAAGGATAAACTATGGGAAAAGATATCAAGTAGAATTCTGTTAAGTGTTTCCATGTAATTGTAACATACTGTTCTCAAATGAGGAAAGAATGAGCTGTGGTGAAAGAAAATTGTTGTTTCTCCTTTACACACAACCACATTTTTGTTATTGTGTATTTTAAAACTAAAATCCTATATAAACGTTCTTTGCAGATCCAGTAAAAAATGGATACAAAGCTTTCTGCTTAGAGTCTGGGACAAAGAAATTACAAACTACAGCAAAGATACAATATGCCCAGACAATAAAGTACACGTAGACATGAAATGTAACAGGTGGGGTCAGCTGTTTGCTCTTCAAGACTACATCTCAGAGCAGCTGTTCTTTGATGAACAAAAAGTGCGGTACAATACATTGCAGCTAATCCTGCAGGGTTCTGGATGTCCTCTAATCACACCAGTATCAGGTGGTACAGCCATCAGAATCTCCCTGCTTATGGCTACCATCTCACCCTAGGGGGTTGGAAGGAATCTGCTGGAGTTGTCTCCACTTTAGGCTATGAATATTTATCTTTCCAGTTTTAACTATCTTATTATGCAACAGGAGTGGAATGCTTTTGTTTTCCTTTTTGTTTCAGTAATATTTCTGTGGTTGAAGGCAAATGGTTCTAAAAAATTGAATTTTTTAGACCCAGAGCCTGTCCCCCATTCTGCCCACAAAAGCAGAGACTCCTAGCTTTGGGGGAGATTTTATCCATATTTTGCATACCGTGTTTTTAATTCAATGAATAGTGTAGACAGAATTGTTTATACACTGTGTGTATAAGCAATTAAGGGCAAAAAAAGATTTCTCTCTAGCATAATCAGCTGGGAGATAGCGAAATTATTATTCTGGATCCTATTCAGAATTACAAATAACACAGATGAGTAAAACAGCAGATACAAATGAAAACAAACTCTCTTTTCTTCGTTTCTGAGAAAGGAAAAAAACCAGATATTTGTATATACAAATCGTGATAATTTTTAAATAACACTTCATTATGAACTTACTATACACACAGAGTACTATTCATTTGATTATTTCATGTGTATTTTAAACATTAATTAACCTTATTTCATTAAGATATGTATTGTTTGCTTTGTTTAAATATGAAATCTGATAGGCTGGAGCACCATAGACCAGACTTTTCTGTTTCATTTTACACTCTTTGCATGTTGGATAAACAGCATTCTGGAAGTCAGGCTCAAATTGCCTCAAGGTATCCCAAAATATGTAAGGTATCAAAATTCAGTGACTGTGATTCAGGGCACATTGTCACACTATTGTGGCCAAACAATACAAACTAGTCCTTTTCAGAAAGGCGTGTTGTGTTAACATGACACCATCAGAAGGGCATGTTAATTCAGGTTAATACAGCTACATGGCTTCCAGACCACAGCTGACTCAGATCCAGAAAGAGTCAAGGGTCAACAGAAAATACATCTGTAGACCTGCCCATAGAAGAATGATATGGAGCTGTGTAGCACTCAGATTCTTTTCTATACCTTTCCTTCTGCCTTATAAACTGCTAAAAATATTTCTTCTCTAAAAAAAAGGTGCTTAGAAAATTATAGCAAAATTTGATGTCCTAATATATAGATGAAAAGCAGCAGCAAAAAGCTACAGTGCAGAAATGAAATGGTAGTGTTATGGATACATTTATTTGTCTGAAAGCATATTTACTTGAGTTTTAGATGATTGAGCAATTTTGTGATACCATTCATACATCACTGTCTCTCTTCTTCATTACTGCTTAATGATATAGAAAGATGTACGCTCATATACAAATGGGTTAAATCAGATATATAGAAAACAATCACTGAAATGTTGGGATGGAGGTGACCTCTATAAGACAGGTAGTACATTTCTCTGCTTTGGAGGAAGACTGAGAGTGATTAGACTTAGATCTCTGTTTTAGAAACCATTTTTGATGTGCATTTCATGACAGCGATTGTCTATTTTTATATTTGGAAAAGACTTCTTCATAGTTAACCTAGATTTTTTAAATTTTTTTTTTCTGAGAAAATGAAGCAAAGATGGTCATTCTCCTTTCTCAGTGGATGTGGAGAATATTTGCTGAAGTTAGAGAAAATAACCAGAATACAGGTTGTAGCCCACCACAGGCCCAGGGTACTAGGAAAAGGATGCATACAAACGGTAGAATCAAGTCAACAATTTGAATTACGAAGGATTATCTCAAACCAAAGGGCTAAGTTAAATCATAGTCAGAAACCAGACTGTAATCAGAAAATAAATAATGTGGTAAGGTCAGGATGAACAGTGAGAGAACAGTGAAACAGAGTAGGACAAACAATCAGGTGCTGGGAAAGGTCAGGAGCAGGAATCGGAGGCAGGTATGAAGTTTGCTGGAGAATTGCAGTCAAGACACCCAGCAGTTGGGAAGAGCATGTGGGACTGCATCACAAACCTTGTGGGACTGCATCACAAACCTGACTGACCACCCAGATTTATTGGCCAATCCTTACCTTCTCTGCACCTCGGCCATGCCTACTGAAATCTTTGCTGATCAAGGAGACTGGCAGCCAACAGGTTGATAAGTAGGTAATCCAAAAGGGCATACACACATGATGGAGCACCATATTCAGTCCAGCTGCAGAGATGAGTCAGAACTACAGAAGAATTGCTTTAGGAATTCCACTTTATGTGGCCTTTCAAGTTTCCTGAATTAGCTGAGGATCCAACCCTGGTAATCAGTCAACTCCATACCAGGTTGCCTGGTAAACTGGAGTAGAGGTCAAAAAGGAAATGGTAATCACTGGCTCTTGGTGCTGATCAGAAACCCAAATACATGCCCAACCCATTCATTCTTTTGTTCCTATCTCACATTATCAAATTAATGTTCTTTGAATACACTGCAGGATAGCTCAGCATCTTCACGGCTGTCCCCATTTCCAGAATCTCCTTCAGAAAGCAGAAAGATCAGCTTACTAAGGTCCTTTGCATTTAAAACATGCATGCCATTGGTAAGAAAAACAGAGTCTGTAGCTCTGAAACAAATACATGCACAAGTCTCCAGAGCAAGAAATCTGCTTATTTTACAATCACATTTTGACTTAGAATTGTGATTGATGTCCAGTAAACACACTGAAGCTGATAAACAGTAAGGTAAAAGGGCTTAATTGAATAATAACAATTATTGCTATCATTAAATTTCTGACTTGGCTTGAATAGCTAATTTTTCACTTAATCTATAAACTGAACTATTGCATTCGTGTTTTGCTTAGAAATTAGACCACGATCAGGGAAACAAATCTTGGAAGTTTGAGAAATAGTAGGAGCCAATTATTCTCGTTTATTAACTAGGATCTTATCCAGTTTTCCCAGGCTACATAATACTTCAGAATGTTTGAATGCACAAGTATCCTTATTTCCCATTAATTTCGCTATTTGCTGAAGATACTGAACATCTCACAGGAGCTTCTTAAGTGCCATAACTTCCTCTCCATAGTTCAGGCAAGTAAATAAGCCGAAGGGGCTAAGCAAAAGGAAATGTTATACAGAAGCAGACAAACATACATGTGAAGTATGCAGTACATCTGCGTCCGTTCAAGACATATCATTCTCAGGTATGGTCTCTAGGCAGAAATCCAGCACATGTTGTCCAAGACACTCAATGAAACTTCATTTTTATGCTAGGAGACCTACACCAGAATCTTGTGTCTTTCTGCAAGGGAAGAAACTAAATGCACATTGTCCCACAAGCTCAGATTGTCTTGGTAAAATGGTAAGAAAATATCAAACACGCGTGGAGACAAGTGCGCTACATTCAAATCTCCACAAGATATTTGGAACATAATTGCATCTTTACAGGCTGTGGATGCATTGACTTTTATTCAAGTTGCATTTCAGAGAGAAGACTGGGAATATTCAGACTGTACATACTGGTGTACATACATCTCCCTTGAATAAACTCTGAGAGTAAGGACATAATCTGCAAGATTATAGAGTCTGGATTTTAGCACTAAGAACTCTGCATTGTAGCTTCAATTGCACTACTAACTTTTTCTACTGTTGAAAAATTAGTGTGTGTTGGTTTTGCTGTTTGGAAACAGAGGGAAAAACGCTTGCTGGTAGTGGTATTTTGTTTGGTTTTAAGTTTTTGAGACTCTTTTCAATATGAGCAAATGTCTGAAAGTAAGATTCAAGGATAACTAATGACTATATCCAAGGACAATTAATGTGATACAGTAGTCAAAATGGTATAAAGTTCTCCATTAACCTTAACTATAAAAGCCTTTACTACCACTGGAAAGGAGAGTGACAGAAAAACTTGCTTGAGCAGCATCAGGAGTAGAGACCATCTGTGCCCCACTTAGAAGGGTCTCATGAAGAACTTTAGATAGTTTTCACTAAACTGTGGATACTGAATAAAGAAGACCTTGAGCCTGTGTTTCAAAACAAATGAATGGAACTGAAATTATTTTCTTTATTTCAGAGTATAGTTCTCATTTGCCAGTACAACTTACTTAAAGTAAGAATCTCCACTCCAAATTACGTGCATTTTATTGTTTTACAGTACTATGGAAGGTTAATGAACCATTAATAGAACGAAATTAGTTATCTTTTAGGCTACGCTCTCCTAAGTGATTTTTCCACATCTCAGCATTGAGATCAATAATAGATCAATGAACAAGAACTTTTTTTGTGAGTAAAGTAGCTTCACGATAAAGATTGTACTGAATTGATTCAGATATCATATATGTGAATCAACAAGTCAAAAAAGTACAAATAGTCCTGTATAACGTAGGCAGTACATGCTCCAAGCACGTAGGAGAACTGCTAACATACTTTAACTCCTTATATTAGTGACTAGAAATAGCCAATTGGCTCTACTTTATCCTGTCCAAAGCCAAAGAAGGAAATAATATTTTCATGCACCATGAAAGACGCTCAGAATTGGAAACTCAAAAGATATATTTAGAAATAGTAACCATTATTTCATCTAAGAGCTGCTTCTCTGTAAAACAGTTATGTCAATAAAAATTGAAGCTTCTCTGCATTTTACAAGATCAATCCTTGAAATTCTTTGCACAGTCCAAATTGACTGTATTTTAGAACAATTATTTTTCATTACGGGTTCTTTAATTCCCCTACTTCTAAACCAGATATTTTTTGTTTATATACAAAGTGTCAACAGACACTGTACATATTAAACTCATAAAGTCTTGTGTAAAACACAGCTAAATAAAGAGAAGAAAAGAGTTGAGTTATATATCAAAATGCTAGTCAAAACTATTAAATTATACTTTTAGTGGTCCCACTGCAGAAAAAAAAGCTTTCTGTTTATTCACTGAAAGTATTGGGATTTAACATGAATGCATTAAAAAAGATAAGTAATAACATTTCTAAATTCTGATAATCCTCAGTTTTGCTTTTTGTCTGTGACCAGAAGCTATCTTTTCATGAAAGCTCCAAGACTTTTACTTTTAAAGAAAACTCTTTTTTCACTTCTGAACTCTTAGAATGTGCAGCAGCTGCCATGACTATCTGGAGATTGAGAGCTATAGAAATATTTTTTTTTCTTCTTTTTTTTTTCTTTCATTTTTATTTTATTTTACTCTTCAAGATCATGAAAAATATCAGGTTTATTTTGCATAAAAACTTTGAAAAGAAGTTTCTTTGGTTCTAATAATTTTGGAATACTACTGATGTAAGATCAAACCTTCTTTAAATTATTAGGAATAAAATATTGAAGTAATACAATACAGCAAGTTTTGGGACAAGAATGGCATAAATCAGCTAAGGGCCCTTTAAAGCACCTAACTGGCTGGCAAAAGCAGACCTATTTCAGAACTGTCATAACACCAGCTTCTTTTTCAGTTCTATAACTCAGAATGTCTGGATTTCAATAACTTCTTCTTTTTTTTTTTTTTTTCTTCAGGGTACAACACAAATATTGTAACAAAACCCACAGTTCTGGGTATGTCTGAGTACAGCTATTATACAGCTGTCTCTTTTCTTGTCTCTTTTCTATAGGCATTATGTATGTACAGCCATTTAATATTTATTTCCCCTAGTAGCCAAAGTGTACAAAGTAGCCACAAAACATAAAAGACAGACTCTATCTCAGGTTGTTAAAATCTGTGGCCTGATCCTGCCTTGAGTTTAAGAGGAAGGGGCTCCTGTGAAGCCCTGTTCATTCCTTTTTGCTTGTGCAGATCTTATTGCAGGTTCACCAATTAAATTACTATTGTAAGCACTAGTATTAAATGTTTACTCACAAACGGCTTGAGATGCATAAAAAAAAAGTGTACTTTTGAAACATGGAGTAGTTCATGAATGTGCATAACAATTTCCAAACCCTGTAGTCGCATTCTGGTGTCTATGGTGTTGTATTTCCTTTCTACTAGCAGACTTAGTCCACCTGGCTGGAACAGGTTTTTTAAATTAAGCATAATGTTAAATAAACTCATGTAATTTATATAATTAATGAAAGTGTACTTTACTGATTACGGAGGGTTTGGTGGTTCTTTTCAGGCCTATCATGACAACTAGCTGAAAGAAGACTAAACTTTTCTGTAGGGTAATATAGTTGGAGTAGACATAAGCACCAATATTGTGTGCCCTGGAATAAAATTTATTAGTTAGAATCCCTCAATAAAACAGTGATCCATAGAGTCTGAATCAAATCTGGATAGCATTAATTTGTATTGTATGACAACATAGTCTCTCGAGGTATGTTACTGGGTAAATAAGTAATGGCTAAATAAGTAGTGGGTAAACAAGAAACCCTATGGCCAAAGATCAACAAATATTATAAAGTTAGAAAAAATTATATAATAAAATTAATTTTCTTACAAGTTAATTAATGCACTTTTAAAGATATATTTCCGTTCTGAACAGTTAGAACATTATAATAAGCTTTGCATAGTATAATCTGTTAAAATTAGTTTGTGTAAAAGAATAAAATCCAAAAAAAACACTCAAACCCCTTCACCAATTTCAATCCAATCTCATTTTTTGGTGAGAATTTCAGTGACTGAAATTATTATCAAGAAGTGGTAGACATATAGGAAAAATCAAATCCACATCAAAGTCCATTGTATTAATGTTGGATAACTGAATTTTATGCATGTTAACCTATGCAGGGGAAAAAGTACTAAGAATGAAGTATTTACAGTATCAATTTTATGAAAAAAATATATTCTTCAGGAATCTAGTATGCTATTATTCGCCGAAACTTCTTAACTTATGTTTTTGAGCAATATGTAAATGTCAAGAGAGTTGTGAATTTTTCATGGACAATTCAGAAAAGAAAAGGGGACAGGATATTTGTCAGCTAAACTATTCGTTGCAAACTATTTTCTCAGGTCCATTTATTATGTAAGTAGTCATTTGATCAGCAAGTTTAGCACCTGTCGGATCCCCTCCAGGAGCAGGAGTGGCAGTAGGCAGAGGAAGCAGCAGGACTGGGGAGAGAAAACAATTCCTGCATTGTGCTACAGGACTGACCAACTGAGCTTGCATCCAACTGCAAGATTCTACTGAAGACCCTCCTCCAACCAAGCAAGTTCTGCAGTGGTACCTCATAATCTCCCTAAAGTTACAAATTCATTTCACAGAGTATTGGACATGTGGTCATCGCATGCTGTTTACCAGAGACATTGACAGCGCTTATTAAGACCAGCAAACAATTAATGGAAGATATAATGAGAATGAACTGGCTCATCTCCAGGTGGAAAAAAAAATACCCCAAAATCTGAAGAATTGAGTTCTTTTAATCAGCATGGTAGTAAAATATCAAAACTTCCATGCTTCCCTGTCCTACTGACAATATCACTCACAAATGACTGACTACATTTATTTTTTTGTTTTAGTTTAGACATGGTAAACACCCCTACTTTGTGAAAACAATTTATCTATTTTCTGTATATCTAAAATATTCTTCTGTTACATTGATGCAACTTCCATGCAGTTACTGCAATGAGAATTGTACTGATATTACAGGAGAGTTGTTTCAAGGTGATTACTTATTATATTTTCGGTGAAAGTAAATCTCGTCTGCAAGTTCTAATTATCCTAGTGAAAATTGTCCCTGACACAGTGCCTAGGAATTCAGTTAAGTTACACAAGAAATTAATTTTTCTCATTACAATTTTTTAATTGTAAAAAAAAGTACAATAATGTTTACTTAAATTTTACAGTAGTTTCTTTTAAAAAGGTCAGGTTAATATTTAATTCGAAATTGGGTAAAACGTGCATGTGTTGGGGGGTGGAAGAAGTAATGTTTAAACAATCGAATCTGACAGATGCTGACAGATACTGTATAATATTCCTGCATGCAGATTGCATTGTGAGTCACAAGGCTCAAGGTCATGCATCTATAACCACCCAGAAGGCTTTCTTCTCCACTTGATGCACAAATTTAAGTTCCATTAAAGCTAATGTAAGATACAGATGCTTACTGGAAGGAGAATAGACCAGTCTTCCAAAATACTGCATAATCAGTAGTGATGTGATTCATTGCCATCGTTCCTAACCTTACTAAATTATTTTGCAGTGATTAAGTAAAACACTCATGCGACAATAAATCTGCTACTTTATCATATATAAAAAACAATCTCTGGGGGATACAGTACCAAAACCAGTCAAAAGAAAATAGGAAAGGATTGTCTCGCTAACCCCACTCCTCCAAATGTCAACACGGGTAATAATTCCTAATTTTTTGAGACTCTGTAAAAACATTGACTTTCCAGCAAAGTATTTAGTCTGAAAAATATCAGTATTTTGATTAAAATTGTGATTGTAATACGTCATGGGAGATTCAGTTGTGTTCCAGATTTTTACGTCACTCAAGTGCATCAAGAGCACTCCTGCTGATGGGACATTCCATACTTCTTTCTTTTTACTCTCCAGGGACACTCATTTGCATAGTGGACAACTGCTGGAGACTTGGTACTCTGGGAAAAATATAACAATGATTTCCTTCCTTCCTTCCTTCCTTCCTTCCTTCCTTCCTTCCTTCCTTCCTTCCTTCCTTCCTTCCTTCCTTCCTTCCTTCCTTCCTCCCTCCCTCCCTCCCTCCCTCCTTTCCTTCCTTCCTCCCCACCTTCCTTCCTCCCCACCTTTCTCCCCACCGTCATGGTAGCTACAGGATTGGCCACACTGACAACCAGTTTGATCTTTTCTCAGAAGCAGAACACACAAAGCATTGGGTCCCTTTGTACGCATGGAAAGGTTCGTCTCAGTACACGACCTCTCTGCCTAGACCCAACACATTCAATTTGAATGGCTCTTCAGATCCTTCATCGGGATACACTATAAAGTCCTAAGAACTGCTGGCTGGGAACAGGCACATGCAGAGTGATTCACAGAAAGGCTTTGTGAAATTTCCCAAGGCACCATTTGAGAAGAACGAGGAAAAGCTTAATCTAACCACAGATCTGAAAGAGAGCTTGTGTTTGTTTCTGGGACACTAAATTCTTTTTATCTCGTTAGAGTCTTCCTCTGGTTGTTCACTGATTTTTGTTTTAAAGTTGGCAGAGTCTTGATATTACTTCTTGATTTAACTTGGGGAAAAGGAGTTGGGTGGGATGTGTGGCAGATTTCTAAAAGTCATAGTTACTTGTTTAGAGAAATATTAATGTGATTTTTGCTTTGCCTGCGATGGATTTTGTTTCTGACTCTCTCCATGCCTGTAACTAATTCTATGTTACAGTTACGACAGATCTTGAAAGATATTAGATAGGGGCAGTTACATGATTATTTAAGAATTCCAGGCTCATTTTTTGGTAAAAAAAAAAAAAAGAAAAAAAAATTAAAAATTTACTCAGCACTTAGTGGTGAGTTTTCTGGATCTCCCCATCTTCTCTCTGCCAAGGCAGAGTTTGGCTGCCTGTGTCTTTTGTCCCTGCTTATAAGCTTATATCAATACAAAAGCCTATTTCTTTTTATTCACTCCACAAAAGCAGAGTTTCTCTTTACAATTCGTGAGAGTCCCCTCAACTTCGGCTTTAAGGGGTTCAAAGATCAAGTCTTCCTCTAATCACAGAAAACGCATCAGAGTAATCAGCATGTGGGAAAGGAAGAACAGAAAAATTATGGGAAAATTTAATGGTGATTTATTGAAAATTGGCAACTTGCAGTAGCACTTTATGAAGGAATCTCTGGACCAGCTCCACTTTTTACTCCTCCTGTGGTTATGGAAGAATAAAATTGGAACGTGATCCCTAACTGAAATGGAAACCTCTTGTCACTCATTGCCTTTGGGACACCGGCATTTCCTGCAGTATAGCTTGGTTTTTTTCTAAAACATCCCCAATTTTTTTAGGAGATGTGTTGTATTTACAGGACATCAGGACAGAGTACGGGATTTATAGTAAACAATCTTTTATATCTTTAACTTGTGTGCCTATTTAATGTTTATGAATAAGGTGTCCTGGTCTGCGACAAATACTCGGGAAGACATTGAGTGCACAGCTCAGCCACTGCACCACAGATCCATTGTTTCACAAAGTTCTTTTAAGCTGAATCAGTCAGTCAAGCAAAATTATGCCATTGTTTCATAATGTGCTCAAATGGGGACTGAGATGAAACCATCAAACTCATTTTCACTTGTGACCCAACCTAGTGAACTCTAGTCATGAGAGACACAATATCTACAGCTCCTAATAAAAGTATAGTCAGGATAAGAAAGCCTCACAGTTAAAGAACACCTGAGCATTAGTGCTATTAATTCCCATCTAAAATGGCCTATTCAATATAAAATACATATTAGTAACACTGCTGAAGACCTGAGCATATTGATAATGATGAGTAGGGCCAGGAGCAATGAGAAAAGGAAGTATAATGAAGAGATTACAATCAGAAAGGGTATGAAGGGAAATCTTGCTTAATGAGGCTATTGCTATCAAGCTACATTATTCATAGGGACTTCTGATTAGAGACAAATGTCAAACGTAACATACATTTCTGGGTGGCAAGTCTTCATTTGCATTTCAAATAAACACTGTTGGTTCCAGGCTTTAATGTAGCAAACTGTACTTTTAGTTTTGAGCAAGTTTTGTCACATTCACAAATTATTAAATCAATAATGCAAAAGACAAACACAAAATTCAGTTTGACTTAGAAGTCACCCAAAATCCCATACATTTAGTGTTTACCAGTGTTTCTAATAAGTGTTTCTATGCAAGACAGTACAGATTTCATAGTTCTCCAATTTTCTTCTTATATTTCTTTCTTGTGTCTGTATTACAACCAAAAGTGCCTTCAGCCTTGGAACCTATGGCTCTGCCACTTGAGGGCAGTGGATGGCTTTCTGTGCTGAATTTGAATAGACATTTTTCTTTTATTTCACTACATATGTACTTCTCTTTCTGTTCTGGGCAATGGTTCTGTTTTCCTCTGGTCTTTCCCAAATCCTCCAGCCTTTTGTGCTTTTTTCACATCTCCAGTGATTGGGATATGTCCAGATAATGGAACATTTCCCTTCATTTAAGACAAGCCTTTCAAGGTACACTTCTTAATCTCAATGTACTGACAAAGAAAGAACCAGCAGAGAGTTAAGTCAGATTGGGCCTCAGATACTTAAAGCAGGTTCTTTAAAACTGCGTTTTAGCAGCTTGTGATATAACTTCACAGACATAGCTTTGATGTTCTCCATAAACATGTCAGCAGAAATCTCTGCAATTTGTAGAAAATTATTCTTAGAACACTTCAGTGTATATGGTAAACAGAATCAGCATAAACCTTTCTTTTTGCAAGAAATTCTTAAAGCATGTCATCAGCACTATAATAATTTAATTTGAATAAACGTTATATTATGTGAATAAGAGTTACATTTATTAGTGTTGTAGTTTTAATTGAGCAATGTTTGTGATGGCATTTATTCAAATTCTGAAGATCTGTGTGTCCTAAATATTTAGTAACACCTTGTCAAAGGCAATATAATCATTGTTATTGTCCTTAGCACTCATTGTTGAAACATGAATCATGCTGAATTGTTTTTGTAGTCATCTGGGTCTAAAATGTAATACTACAGAAATTCTATTGTAATTTTCCAAAGCACTAATTAGTGCTACTATACAAATATGAACAGATAATTTGCATAAGAAAACAGAAAGAGCCATGAGTCTAAAATTCCTGACTAAAGAAATTTCACTTTTGATGTCTAAAAGTGGCTTCATGTATGTGAATGAAATATCAACATCTATATTCATCACTAAGTCCAATGGAAGAACCTCCATTTAGCTCTATTTCCACATTGTATGATTAGCACAAAATATGTTAAATGACTATTTACTAGAAGTTTCACTGAAAGTCATTTTGCAGGGCCCCATATCTCATGATACATTCTGGCACTGGCTCTCTCCAGGTGGCCACTTTTCAGCCCTGTTCTTCTGACCTTGTTTTCTACACTTTAATTAATGTCTACCCAGAAGGTTGCACCAGAGGAGGGATTCAAACATAAGACTGTACCTTGCCACTAGTCAGCATCACACCTGGATGGAGGACGGAAGCCCATACCCTGTTCAGGTTCTCCTTCCCTTACAGGATAGAGACTTGGATGAACCAAGAAACAGGTCCAAGAGAAGGGACTCAATATTTCCACTCCACACAAGGGGCTGGACCCTCACCACTGTGGTTTATGCCCAAGATCAAGATTTTCAAAATTATCAAATAACTTCAACATCTTTTTTTTGAAACTCTTGTTTAAAAGTGTTAGTGATATCTAATTTTCAGTGACAGGAGTTTGGTTTGAGAGGTATTTCACTAATATACTTCAGCTCTGAAAGATCTTTGAGGTTTCATTAAAAGAATTTTTGCACTACATTTTAAAAAGAAAAAAACACAATAAAATGTCAAATGAAGAATCATCCTTAAATTTTTATGCTTATGGCAATTTTTATTATCTACAAATGAAGAATTATCCCTTATTTGATATTTCTAAGGCCACCATTAAGAGTAAAGCTGTCAAAGTTAGGGATATCATAAAGTGATGTTTTTACAGTCTCACTGCTCTGAGGAAAACATCAGGTGAACTACATTGTCCATGGCTGGTTTTAAGTGAATAACTATAAATTTAAGTGTTAGATTACATCAGTATTGCTGTTTTTCAGATCGTTGTCCTCGTAAAGACATCATTTTAGTGTAACACTTCCTTTAATGCTTTTACGATCACTCTGACAATTAATAAATGTAAGTGAGCAATTTTTCTTCATCTAATGTCTGTAACGATCTAGTTATATGTGAAAACATTTTCACCACTGCATTGTGTTGAAATGTATGTATCAATAAATATATAGCTCTACATACATAAGTTAGATCAGCCAAACAGCTGTCTGGCTGGCAGGCATTTTCATCTGGGTAGCCTTCAAGCTTTCTGCAAAAGAACTCATTTTCCCCCCACTTTGGACGTTGCTACATAATTCATAGAACTGTCATCTCATGGCTGGTAAGCCTTTACCTGTCATGCCTGTGCTCAGGTTAATGCCAAGCCTGCGCAAGTTTTATAGCGCTGCGGTGCACTTTTCTCCTTACCAGCTCACCTCACCTGGTTGCATGCCTAGCCAGCACTTAACCAGCTAGGACATATGCATGGTAGAGCCCTTTGTTACCAAGTGAAAGAGCTGTAACCCAGGAACCCTCAAAGAGACCACTGAAAGACCTCTTGTGGATACAAAACAGGATAGTAGGAAAGGGAGAATAAGGAAAGCAAGCATTCTCCAAAATCACCAATTAAAGACTGTTATAATGGATGGGTGCGAAGCTTTAAATTGAAAAGACAGCACAATTTGTCTTTGAGATTTAGCATTTTTGAATGCTTGACATCCGGGTATCATTGGGTCTTTTATCATTATTTGTGTCAATATATGCATCTGTGTGATAATAAGCATATATGTATACACATGTATCTGCATATAAGTTTAGAGGTACCTGTTTTGTCATGTTTCATAGTCTCATGCTTTTCTTTGGTGTAGTTGAACAATTCATTTTCTTCCTCAAAAAGAGTGGAGAGGAATCAGCTTATTTTGGGTTGGTTTTTTTTTTTTTTTTGAACCCAGAATACTTCTACTTAAATTTCTGCACATTTCAGATGAATCTTTTTGGATCTTTTTGGAGAATGACCACAATCCTCTCCGGATGCTTTTAAGGTGTAATGCAATCTTTCTCAGTATGAATCACTGAACAATATTCAGTTTTGCTCTGCCACTTTTTCTAAAAAAATCTCCTTGTTTATAAGTTAATTTTTACACATTTTTAGGATTTTTTTTTTCCAAGGATATCTTTAGGCATTAGCCTCACTTTGGCTCTTTTTTTTATCAGCTTCATAGATACTGTCATGAGTTGGGTCCCTTATAAATTAATAAAGTAATAAAAATGAATAAAGCTTCATGTAACATTTCCTAGTGATTGCTGTAATGCTGAAAACATCAAATGAAGCTAGTTTTTATAGCTAGATATACTGAAAAAATATCAAAAAAAGGGTACCCTGATATTTCACTTTTTCACTTGGTACGAGAACATTTTATATATAATCTATCAAAAGACTGCAACGGAAACTTTATAATACGTATGTGTTATCCATCTATATAATTTTCCCTTCTTACCAATTTTACTTTATTTTACGTTTTACATGCTTTTTTTCTTTACTTTTTTACCCAGCCTATCTTCATTCCTTAATTATTAACAATTAAAAGCATTTCAGTGAGCCTGTTTGTTCTTCATAGTCTTGTAACACTTTGGAGCTCTTGCAAGACTGGATCTTTCTAAGAGGACTAATCCTTGGTATTCTAGCCCACCTCTTTTCCAACATGCTCATCCAAGTAAACAAAAATAGCAGAGGCTCACTTCCCAGCCTGTGAATCTGCAACAGCAGTAAACTACCAGTATACTTCCTGGCACAGATTTGGCCCCGGGCCACCAAGAGCTCTTTGACAATGCTGCATCATGCTTCAGTTGGTTTATGCATTAGAGAGATTCCACATAGGGAGATCTTAAATGTAAGGGGAATAGGAGAATTTAGGGGCAGATTTTGTACAGTATTTCTCCTTAGAGCCTCTAACAACGTTTGCCATTTCAGTTATTAATAAGGAAATAGTCAATGGATTTTCTATAGATAGAACAGCAATCATTTATCTCCACAGAACCATTGGTTAAACTTCTTTGATTAAAATGCTGACCTATGGAAAGGCTTTGTCATAGCTCCTGGTAGCTTCGGGGGTAAGCAAATCCACACCTACTAAAACAAGTTACACCACCTTTAAAGCACCTCAAACAGCAACAACAATTTATTCAAATATTTTAAAATAGTTGTAATATTAAATATAAAATATAAAAATATTTAATTTTTTAATGAACAAGGATGAATGCTAGGGTTTAGGTTACTTTTTAAGATAAAAATGAAAACTTTTTCTCTCTTTTCTGATAAATTTTCTAATTCTTCCAGTAAAAGGCTAGAAGAACCAGATTAATCACTTTTGCTGATTCCTAGATTTTTGATGGAAAACAGTTCTTGCCAGCAAATAATTTTTCTTTGCCATCTCAAACTCCACAGGGGGTTAGATGACTGTCTTACATATCTTTAAAGGTAGCTCTCTTTGACATTAAAATTATATTGCAGTCACTAAGGTTTCAGTCTTACATCCCTATCATATTTAGCAGCAAATCTTATAGGACATTCAAACAACTCCCCATCTTATCAGATGTTCAAATTATATGCCTGCTTTCAATTCAACTTAAAATGCTGGTGAGCAACAGTTTTTGAGAAATAGGCATACTGTCTCCACATATTTTGTTAAACGTGTGACAGTAAGGGAGAGAGATGAAGTGCTAGACCAGTAGAGTGCCTCTACTGCTCAGTTGTTGATAACTCCTTGGCAGAGTTTTGGCCCATGTCAGCTGAATTAATGTCAAGACATGATTTTTGTGGATAATATACAACAAAGACCATTCCCAATAAACAATATGGAGAAGATTATTGCATATTGTGCTTTCTTCACTCCATGTGTTTCTGCAGCACCATCCAGCAGGCTCTGAACCCTTCAAAACTGTGTGCTTCCACATCACACTCCCAGTAGCAGAGCATATAAGATTGGTTTCTTCATGTTCAAGCCACCACTCTGACAGCTTGAAACACAATCCCCATGGTTTTGGAAATATTTTGAACATACACATATACACATGCACATAAATATGCACAATCCTCACAATGAAGGAAAGTTAGTTTGATTATAGGACTACATACCAGGAAGCCCACAGAAAGGCTTGCAGTCAAGTTCTTTCATCTGAATTCATCCAGGTTATAGCACTAATCTCTTGGTCAGAGACTAGTATCTGTACCTCTTATATTTTGCTGCATCAACATAACTGTGTCACTTTCATCACTTTTGCTACAAAGTGGTAACCTCCAGAGGGATAGGAGGAAGAGTGGCTAGCTGTCATGATGTCTTCAATCCCTACAATTTATTTAACATTTTACACTTGTCAGACCCTTCAGGTGAATGTTCTTTTCATGCTTATATAAAGAAATGTATATTTTACGAACACAGCCACCAGCTCCTTGGAAATTATAATATTCTTTTTTTCTCTTGGTAGATATTTGAATTTTAAAAACGTTAAATGTCTAACTATAATCTTAATAAAAAAAAATAATGAAGTCCAGAAAACAGGAAAGTATTAGAAGTGTTTTGGTTAATATATTTAGGTTTAGACATCTCATAAATTACGTTAGATATGTCCCTTTCATAAGATCTACCACGTAAAAAGGTGGGAAATGTTCTGAATATTGACAATAGTCAACCCTTGCCAATCACTCAGGTCCTTCTACTAGTGCAGCATGGCTGACAAGAAAATTCATGCTCACATGTCACATTCTTTGGATTTTGATAGCTGAGAGTATTATGTACCCACACTATTAGTTTTAATGCATTTAAAATTAGTTTTCCCTCTCTGCAACTTCTCTTCTACTAAGCATGAGTTATGAGCAAATATCTAACCTTTACTACTAGAACTATTTTCAAAACTTTTGGAAGTCACTGTGTCCTTTAGGAAAATAAAATCAGTCAAATTATCTGTTCAGGTCTTCTTTACAGACTTCTTTGTTGCAATGTGAAGCTTCTCTGTACCTAGTCTAGGCTTGTAAGGAGACACAATACCTTTCAAAACTGTTGTTTTCAGTCTTTTGGAAAACTATGCCAGACGATCACTGCCTTGGTTCCACCAAATTCACGTTTGTAAGATTCATCACAACCACAGATGTAATTATTTATAGGAAAACAGAGACTGAAGAATGATTTACAAATCTGTGTGTTCTCTGGCTACGTCATGTGTTATGCCCCCACATATTGAGAAGCATGAAAATGACATTTATTTTCTCTATTATTTTTAATTAATCTTTTAATTAGAGAGTGGAATTTATATGCAATGTAGAAATAACAATACTGTGTATATTAGTTGAAGAAAAATGAAACCAAATATACATATATGTATACATACACATATTATTTCTTTTGGGGGGGGTGTTGTTGAGGGTTTTTTATCACTTGTTGTTGTTGTTGTTCTCATTGGATAGATACCAGAATATTTAACATCAATGTTTATCAATGAACAAGAAGGCTACGTTCCTTTTAACTTTAATTTCTTGACTCTGGCTGAAATTACTTTTTTGAAAAATATACACAAGGAAGATAAGGAATTAAAGAGAGAGCAATGTGAGTTTAAGTCTTTCTCGATTATCACAGTTCTGAAGTTCTTTGGGAGATGAACTGTGGTTATTTAACTGTGTAATTTTTTCCATCAACAGGCAGCTAAACACCACATAGTCATTTACTCACTGCTCTCCTCCCCCCATCCAGTGGGATGGGGGAGAAAATTGGAAAAACAAAGATAAAACTTGTGGGTTGAGATAAAGGCAGTTTAATAGAACAGGAAAATATAACAGTAAAATAATAGCAATAATAATTATAATAGAATATAGAAAAAAAATGATGCACAACGCAAGTGCTCGTTACCTTCTCAGTTATACCTAGCCACCACTTTGAGCAGCAACCACCATCCTCTGGTCAATTCCCCAAGTTTATGTAATGAGCATGATGTCATGTAGTATGGAATATCTCTTTGGTGAGTTACAGTTTGCTGTTCTGAATGTGTTCCCACCAACTTCTTGCACAACTCCAGCCTCGTTGCTGGCAGGGCAGTGTAAGAAGCTGAAAAGTCCTTGACTTAATGTATGCACTGCTTAGCAACAACTAAAACAACAGTGTATTATCAGCACTATTCTCATCCTAAATGCAAAACACAGCACTATACTAGCTACTAGGAAGAAAATTAACTTTATCCCGACTGAAACCAGGACAGACTGTAAGTGAAAATGGATTCAGATAGGCCTTGTAGACATTCGTTTGCCATAACTTCACATAATTGTTGACACACTTCTTGATTTTCATTTATAGAACAAAAAGCACCACAGAGTGTAACACAATTTGAAGATTCAAAAGAACCTGAAAACTGGAGAGTTTAAGGTCATGGACAGCTTGTTGTAACTACAGTCATTACTCTCTTTTCTCTCTTTTGTCTTACCTTCTCACTTCTAATCCTTCTACTAATCTTCCTTCACTTTTCTATGTTCTTTCTAGAAGTACTTATTACTGCTTTTAATGTGTTAATATGTTAATAGGTATCTCAATGGTAAACTGCAAGCCAAGATATTGCAGAGACAAGTAAGATTTACACCACCTCATTTAAAGAAAAATATAATGGAAAAGTGTAACAAAATTAACGAGTAGTGGTTGATTTTTCTACCAGCGTGTAGCTAAGTAATCATGCTACCCACGGGATTGAAAAGGTATCATGATTGTGAAATAATACCTTCAGCCTTTGAGCTTGTATTGTAATGCATAATGTGCCGTCAGAGCACAGTACAGAGTGTCTGTTTCCTCAGAACATGTAGTACCCATTTGTGCTAATCAGGACAAAGTACGGATCTTTTTTGGTCTACAGGGAGTATGATAAACTGGGGAGTATCTGCGACAGGTATAGTAGGAGAGGAGGGAAGATAAGTTTTCCTTTGCTGGACGTGATATAATGAACAGAGTAGGGAATTGCTAGAGAGAGAATAGATGTGTGTGTTTGCGCAACAGTGATAGCTTAGATGGAGTGGAACTCCACCTAAAACAATGTTTTCCTATGAAATATGGAAGAAAACAGGGAAGGTTAGGACTATGTATGCTGGTGAAAAACAGACGTGGATGAGATAAGTTTTCCGGTTAACGGGAGTAAGATTTGAGAATGGTGCAAGGACAAATAATCAAGGGAAGATGTATTCTAGCACTTGTCTTGTTTACATATGGATTGTATACTATGTCTTCATTGCATGTTTTTTTTTTTTTTTTCCCATGGGACCTGTTTTGTGTTGACAGTTTAGTTTCATAATCATCCATACCGGTTGCTGGTATTCTGGGAACATCTGGAACAATGGCAGACAGCAAATGACCAAAGAAGCTTTTCTCAAATATGAAATACTGTCTGGCTTTCCAGATCTGGTGTTACTCTGCTTCAAAATGTGGTGATTAAATACTTAGAAATGTTTCTAGCTTCCTGGAATGCTACTAAACACACAAGAAATACCACGTTGTAGGTAGAGGGTTCTGGGACAATCAAAAGGCAAGTAGAAAGACTCCAAGAAGCCTAAGAAAAGCATGTCTTCTTTAGGAATAGTAATTTTTCTTTCGTCACAGCTCTGAGAAAATTGTGGTTATCTCAGAGCACAAAGAAACTAGGTGGATATGCCAGGAACCTCTGCTCTCAGAAAAAGAGGTACTAATATATTTATTCACAAATGAAACAAGAGGGAGAGCAGGACTATGCAGATTAACACATAGCCTAAAACTAAGGTTCTCACATCTCTAGCAGGATCTCCTCTTCATGTTTATGGGCTTCTAAAGACAGTAAGTTACTTTTCTTCCAACAAAAATAAGAAGACACACACATTGTATAAATTCTGTGGTGACTGTTGTTCATTATTCTGCATGGTTTCTCTACATGGTTATACACACGGTTTCTTTGTATCTTGAGGCATTGCAGGCAATTTGAAGTTTCTTTTATACAATGGGGGTATTCAAGATGAAAAGGCCTTTTCTTCACTTCCATAGTACCTTATTCAGATGCAAAGTTACAGGTCCTTCTTTAAGTATGCTTTTTTCCCTCAAAAAGAATTTTGTAAGAGGAAAAAAAGGCAGTACACTTCCATCTTTTCATTGAATCATAGCATCATTTAGCTAAGGACAGGCCCTTAAGATCAAGTCCATGTGAAGGTAATATTGCCAAGTTCAACACTAAGCCGTGTCCAGCACTAAGCCATGTCCCTAAGTACCACATCTACATGTCTTTTAGATACGGCCAGGGATGGTGATCCAACTACTCCCCTGGGCAGCCTGTTCCAACTCTTCCTAATATACAGTCTAAGCCCAACCCAGTGTAATCTGAGGCCATTTTCTCTCATCCTATGTCTTGCTACTTGGGCAAAGTGACCAACACCCACCTTGCTAAAACCTTATTTCAGTTGTAAAGAGCAATAAAGTCTCTCCTCAAGCACCTCTTGTCCAGACTAAACAGCCCCAGTTCCCTCAGCTGCTCCTCATAGGACTTGTTCTCCAGATCCTTCACCAGCTTTGTTGTCCTTCTCTGCATGTGCTCCAGCATCTTGATGTGCTTCTTTCTTGATGTGTTGAGGGGCCCAAAACTGAAGACAGTATTCAAGGTGTGGTGTCACCAGTGCAGAGTACACGGGTTCAGTCACTTCTCTAGTCTTGCTATTATAGCCACGCTATTTCTGATACAAGTCAGGAAGCCGTTGGCCACTTCTGCACACTGCTGGCTCATATTCAGCCTGCTGTTGACCAATGCTCCCAGGTCTTCTAGGCAGCTTTCTAGCCAATCATCTCCAAGCCTCTAGCACTGCATGGAGTTATTGTGGCCTAACTGCAGGACCCAAACTTAGCCTTGTTGAAATTCATCCTACCCACAAGCAGATTGACACTCCCTTCCACCTGAGTGTCATCTGTAAATTTACTGAGGGTGCACTCAACCCCCTTGGCAATTACAATTTTATGTTAATTGCATTTGCTCAGAAGATCAGAAGTTGTTGGTGTTGCAACTACTGTCATTCTCCTTTACTCCTAGTATTCTTAACAACCTTTACTTCCTGTACCTTCTCATTCCTCTTTGTTGTAAAAAAGGATGCTCTACGTGTTTTACTGGAAGGCCCTTGGACTTTACAGTAGTTGCCTGTTAATGGATTTCCTCAGAAACTGAGGTTGTCATCTTTTTCAGTGACACTTTGTCTCTTAGAGAAGTCTTAATTTTGGACCAACCTGAGAAATTAAGGCACGATTTTTTCTTTTATTTTTTTTCATTTGTGAGAATAATCCTTTAATGAAAATCTAAAGTTGCACCCCTCATTACAAATAAAAGTACATTAAACATAAACTCCAACATTTAAAACAGCAAGATTGCACTTACATTGTATAATCGCTACACAAAGGACCAATAATCACTTTGTTCAAAAGAGATAATGCAGCATAATATAAGTAGTAGTTTAAGCAATTATCTGGTAGAACAGTTAATCATCACCCTCAGTTCACAGCCTTTTGTTTCTCAGGAATACACATGTCAGATTGTAATTAAATGCATTCACACTATTCAGTGCTGTGCAGGCTGCCTCGATGAGCAGTGGAATCAAGCTGGAAAACACAATACAGACAAGTTTAGACACAGCTTTTATGGCTGTGTCTGCCTGGCATGAGGCCCTTGCTGACAAATTTGTTATGTAAGGGTGAAACCACATGGCAGTAAATTATTTATTAAAGAAAGTAATTTATGGTAAAAATGATGGCTGTAGAAAATTTATTTTCACAGTCTTTATATTTTCAGAGCATTTTGTTACAGCATGGATTATCTGTCTGGAGTAAATATCCTTACTCTGAAATTAAAAGTGAACTGTTTTTGGAAATGGAGTGATTAATTCAAAATTCACATTGAAAAAGACTTGTAACTTCAAGGGACACACAATCCCACTTGGAAAAAATAAACAACTCAACAACAAAAAAAAAATCCCTGAAGGCAGACATTTTTCCAAGTACATCTACAGGTGCAGTTGTGGTTTAGAGTAGTCTGTGCCTGACTGGGAGAAGGGCAACCAGACTGTGAAGCAATTTGTATTGTACACAGTGATCCGTGGAGAGACAAGGAGTGTGGGAAAGGGAGCTTTCATGTTGTGCAATGCTGTACTCTATGTCTTTCCTGAGACACAATTCTAACCTCTAATATAGACAGCTGAGACATCTGTAACACAGCATAGTCCTCACCATTGGATGATTGTAATTACAGTTTTGAGAGATGGTGACAACTGATTCCCACAGCCAGGCAGAAGCGTTCTAGCCTCGCTGTGAAACAGCTGTGTTGTAGCACTGCACCCTCTGTTAAGATAGAGACTTTGTGATTCTCCAGCCTGCACGTACAATGCTGTTTTAGAGAGATGGGTCTTGAGTTTGGGCTTTTGCCTAGTCCACACTTGACACTTGAGTGCCAAACTATATTAAGTCTGTTAATTGTGAAAGATATGTGTACAGCAGAAGACCTTTTGCTAGCAATAAAGACATCAAGCTGGGTTCTCATCCATTTTAAATGGGAGAAAACCAAAATAAAACCCTACTTGAACAGCTTTAGTTGAGGTGTGTGTATTTTAATGTCATGCATAAATTGAACTTACTGGCCTTGAACTGATCCTATTGAGTCTATATTTCCTGCTGTGTTTTACAATCTTGATCATAAATTTCTAATCCAGCTGTTCATGTGGTTATATTGAATTTAGTAGTATCTTCTCATGAGACAAAAACATAAATGTAAAAGTACAGATGAAAAAAAAGTTCTAAACTCTTTCTAGCTCCCTATATTGAGTCAAAATATTTAAACCTCTGATTATTTTCTATTTTTGCTGCAAGTTCAGGCACATACAATATATATGAACATCTGAAGCAGTTTCATAGAATCATAGAATAGTTAGGGTTGGAAGGGACCTTAAAGATCATCTGGTTCCAACCCTTCTGCCATGGGCAGGGACATCCCACTAAATCAGGCTGCCCAAGGCCCCATCCAACCTGGCCTTGAACACCTCCAGGGCTGGGGCATCCACAACTTTCCTTGGCAACCTGTTCCAGTGTCTCACCACTGTCATGGTGAAGAAATTCTTCCTAACTTTTAATCTAAATCTGCCCGTCTCCAGTTTATAGCCACCCCCGCTCGACCTTTCACTACATGCCTTGGTTAGTGTGGTCAGCAGGACTAGAGAAGCAGCTGTCCTCCTGTGCTCAGCACTGGTGAGGCTGCAACTTGAATATTGTGTTCATTTTTGGGCCCCTCACAGTTAAAACGATGTTGAGGTGTTCAAGTGCATCTAATGAAAGGCAATGAAGCTGGTGACGGGTCTGGAGAACAAGTATTCCTTATAACTACCAAAAAGAAGGTTATAGTGAAGTGAGTGCTTATCTATTCTCCCAAGTGAGTAGCGATAGTACTAGAAGAAATAGCCTCAATTTGCATCAGTGGAAGTTTAGATTGGATAGTAGGATATTATTGTGTTTTTACTGCATCCTCAACGTTAGGTGGCCTGAAAATGTATTTGATTTGTACACATCTTCAAAAGAAACATTTACAAGACATATTTTCCAACAAAGGAAAAAAACAAAGTGAGAAGGCAGTGGGGCTACCTTCTTCCCAGAAATAGAATCAACTCAGCATAAACTCTTCCTCAAAGCTCAAGGGATTCATTATACAGGAATATAAACTTTCCTGTATAAAGATATTGAACAACTTTCTTCCTGAAAATAGATCTGATCCTGGAAAGTGCTGAATGACTTTCTGTCTTCAAAAGATTGCATGTCCAGACCTGTGAACTGGATAATTTATTCATAAGTAGCAGTAGTAGAGCATTACTAGAATGTCCCTAGTCCTAAAAACCATTAGAATTAGCAAAGGTATGCCAGAAGTTATTTCAAATTTGCCACTTTGTTGGAACTCTTCCTTTAATTACTGTTGGTATTATTATTTGACTTACTTAAAGAAATAGTTCCCCACGGTCAGATACACTTCTATAATACTCAGACTTTTGAAAAGTTCCCATTTGATTCCTTGAGAAGATTGTTTCACAGCTCTTATTTTAAATAAGCTTGAATTTAAAAATTGATCCTGTCAGCTGATAGCTTAATACATTTTTCAGTACTCTTTATCGACACTATCTCAGATATTGCCGGTGGCAAAGAAGGCTGCAGATTTCAGAGCTGTGAGGGAGCACCCTTGTAAATCAAGAGATCTTGTAACCCAGACCTCATCAGGGAATTCACACACACAGGCAAACTTATTAAGGAAATGCAGGCTTTGCAGCTACTGCATATAATATGTAACATAAACATAACAACTTAATAAATGATTTTACTTCTTTCTTGATCTAACATGTGACTTTTCAAATATCTGTGGCTTTTATAAACAACTCACGGTAGTCCATTCTCCTGTAACACATATGTGCAACTTCCCCATTAACATTAGGAGAACTCACATGAGAAAAACTGTTGAACTGTGCAATATATATTCTATTTATAAAACTATAAAGCTATTCTTGTTTTTCTCTTGCTATTAAAAGTATCATTTATATAAATTGTTTTCTTCAATCATTTTAGAGAAGCTGTTTAAAGCAAGTACCATGCTAATAATCTAGCCCTAGGTGACTGGGACATCTAAACATTTTAAAATGTTGATTAAATTAGGAGGGGGAGAAAGCATTTTTAAGAGTATGAGAGCATATTCATTACAGTAAATATTATTAAGATATTGGGAACTCACTAAAGGAAAAATCATTATCTTTGCACAGTGAATATAATTTGTAATAAACAAGCTCTTGATCATTAATTCCTTCCACTGTACTTAATTCTCTGCATTGTTCCAATTGGATACCTTCTACAATGAAACCCACTGGAAAAAGAAAGAAAAACATTTTCTTTTTTCTATACATTACCTTAGATAGATAACTGGATACTTACAGCAGGGAAAAATAAGTAGAAATACTGAGCAAACAACATCTTAGTAAAATATTTTCTTCTCAGAAACAGTGGAAGACACAGATGACATTGATGAGGGGAGGGTGTTATTGTTATTCTCACATTCTCACTGTTTTGATGTCATTGCCATGTTATTTCCATTGTTCTGACACAAGCACTTGTTTGTTCTAATTGTGCCAATCTCAACAGGATGATATCTATGCCATTCATTAGCATGAATAAATAACATGTTTTACGGTGCAATTCATACATGCCAAGCATACATGCAGTTAAAGGTTTTATTTGCAATGGCATTCAGTGTATACAGAATATTTTTTTATTTTAAAATGATCATATCAGACAGATAGACTTAGATGTAGATAATTAGGTATATATGAAACTTGAGGTCGTTGCCAGCCATGGGATGAACCTTTTCTTATATGTGGACTATGTTATTCTACCTTCAGCAAGGTTTTCACACTCTGTTTTCAGACTGAAGCATTACTTCTACTCATTTTCTACGGATCGTCAGTAGCAGTGGATCAGTGGGAAAGGGGGGTGTGGGCGTATTTATAAAACTGGTTTTTTTTGTACAAGCTGTTTTTCATGTAAGACCTATTGTTATTCAAACTATGCATTTTGGGATGTTGTGTTGTTTATTGAGAACTTGTGCCTGTTGGTCTCCTTAGATATATGAATGAATAAGTTGTGCCCTGAATTAAAAGGTTTACATTGTGCTCCTGAATTGCTGGCATAAAGTATAAAACGAAAACCTAAAATAGAGAGAAGCGTTTGTCACACAAGCTTCCCTGCAAATTTTCTTCCTCTGCCTGCCAGACACATTAACAAGTGGAAATAAAATATAAAGTACTATATCACATCTGTGTATCTTTCTAAGCATTCATGTGTACATGCATTTTTTTTATTCTTCCTTTCTATGCACTGGCTGCACAGATCATATACCTGTGTGACTGTGCCTTTCTCTCTGTGTACATGTATCTATCAAAAAAAGAAATGTTCACATGGTTTAGTCCAGTCATAAAATTTTGTATTTCAATGATGTTATTTCACCAATGGCACCTCAACTAAAAATTTTGCTATAAAAGATGCGAAAAAAAGAAATGGCAGTATAAGCTACAGTGTGTTTCAAGTACAGAAATCTCCAGCAACGTCAGGAAATGCAGTTTGGGTTTACAGTGGTCTTTTTAGTAGATGTATACTAGCAATTAATTTGATCTGTAGTCTAAGAGGCATTTTATAATTAATTTCTCAGCATTTACCACATACAAGCCATCACTTTAGAGTGCTATGTCATTAACAAAATCCCATTTTTTCATAGAGAATAGGCATACTGATCTACATTTTCCCATGCCGCCTAGCCAGAATGGACTCGAGGGATATTATCTTATTCAGAAAGAACCTTTCAAGGTTGAATAAAAGAAATGGTGCAGGGTCCCTGGGAGAGGGAAGTGATCATCATTTTCACCTTCAACTCTTCTTTGATGTGGCAGAGTCAATTTTTAATCAGCAGCCATCAGACTGGGCTTCATTTCGCCTTACAAAGTCCTATTACTCTGCCACTTTCTGGAAGGAGGTGATAAGGACAATGCTCTTCTTTTTCTCTTCATAGAGCTCCGCATATGATGAGTCCCTTTGGAGAGGTTTGATAAAAAAAAAAAATGACTGAGTATGTAGGGATAAAGGTCACCTCTCTGCCAGAATTAACTCTTCAAGACAACAAACTTTTGATTCCAGTGCATTTGTTTTTAGCAATTCTTCTGTATTCTTCTGTATGTAGTTTTTGTGGTCAGCAGTAACAAGACAAGGGTTAATCCCCATGAAGCTTTTGATCTAAATGCTACTTCAGATTATTGGCCTGCCACAGGGAAAAAAATAAAATGAAAAAAAGAAAAAAAATAAACACCCTCCCCCCAACCACAGATCACAGACATTCAATTGCCCCAGTACTAAGTGGATATTTTGAAATGAGGAACACAAAGGAAATTACATAAAACTAAAATACACCTATTTTATCAAAGCATCTCAAAGTTATCATTTATAGCAAGAATACTCCACAGATCCTTAAAGATAAATGACAGAAAAGATATTCCCTGCAATCATTGAAATGGGAAAAAAAAATCCCCCCTCTGGAGGTGTTTTTTATGTTAAATAAACCTAAATTATTTTTTAAACTATGCATTCATGCAGAAAAAAAACTCTATAATCTCTTAGTATCATTTATTGTAGTCAGCAGTCTTAATTGCCTTCCTGAAATGGATCAGAGTTCTGGGAATTACACACTAAAATGATGTTACCACTCTCCAGTCTTCACATTCCTTGATATAATCTCATTAAAAATATCAAGCCTCTAGGTGAGGGAATACATATGGATGCTAAATGCATTTTAAGCAGGAGCACCTAAACTGATGACCTAGTTATTACAGAACAAAGCAGCTCAAGATGAATTTTAATGCTGAAATAAAGCAGTTTTCTTTTTGGTTATTACTATAATTATAAGATGGTTTTGGGTTGAATTTTTTTATTACCTCTGGAAAAAAATATTGTAATTCTGAACCAACAAAAAGAGTGAAATGATGTTTCTGGATTAACAGAAACTTATTTTCCAGTAGACCACATGAGTTAAAAAAAAAAAAAAAAAGAACCCAGTAGAACCCAACAGTTTTATTAACTATAATTGCCATAAAGAAATAAGAAAAGAGGTATACCAAGCTGCAATTCTTTTTTTTCAAAAATTCTAACTGCATTAAAAAAAAAGGAAGTATCTACAGAAAATAAATACATCTCCCAGCCAAATAATTCAGAAGGGAGGGAGAAGTTATACTGAATTCCATATTTGAAATAACTAGATTTTAGAGAATTGGATTTTCTTTTATAAATTATGAAGAGGAATTTTGCAAGAATTATATATATCCTGAAATATCTTACGTACTTGGTGATCTGATGTATTGCAATAAAAAAGCATTTCGTCTCTGCTGCAGCTTAACAAAGGCAGTATGGACTGCTCTTCAAAATGAGTACTTTAAAAATCTGAAATATTTCAATATATTAATTTTCAGTGCTATCAGACAGACTAGATGTGAGTCCCATGGATTGTGCGCAAGGTGCAGGGCAATATATATTAATTTGATGAGAAGAATGACTGCTATGTGACATCGCACTTCTGAAGCAAATTGTCATAAACACTCTCCAAGTGATTGCTGAAGTTAAAAAAAAAAAAAAGGAGGTAACCTAACTGCAAAATGTTTCCTTGAATATGATAAAATCAGATTTCAGAGGTTTGTAACCCTACAGTTGTTGATTTTATTTTCTGAAAAGAATGCATAAAAATAAAATAAAACTTAAAACTGGGGGGTTTTTTCTTGGTTTTTTTTTTTTTGCTTTTTTTTTCCTTTAATTGCATCATTGGTTTGTAGGGAGAAATAGACTGCTTGGAAGATTGGTGGTATGTGATAGTGTGTTTCATGTCATGGCTGCCAGTTCAGATCTGTCATGTGTACATGAGAATAATTAACCTCTGATGTCTGTTGAGTGACTTGTGTTATAAGAAGCAGCATCACAAGGGATGATAGTGGACATCGTAGTGGAAGTCCTGGCAAAGAAGTCTATGGATTACATGAGAGAGAACACTGAATTTCCTTTTCCCTTTTGGGACCTATTTCTCCAAGCTAGGCTTCCAGACTTATAGCTCAGAGGAGACTTTGGTTTTCTTTTCTCTTTCTTTTGGTTATAGTATGATCATTAATTGGGACAGAAGCTTCCTCTCACCTGAGAACTTTTAATTGTCTTTCATTTCATCTAAAAAAAAGAAGGGTCAAACTTGACCTGTACATTTTAGTTAAATGGGTCAGTCCTCATTACTCTGCCCAGCCCTATTAGGTTGAGTGAATATTTTACTGCACTATCACACGGCCAGATCTTTTTCTGTACTTGGACAGAGCAAATGGAAAATAAAGAAGGACCTCAGACATTCTGAGAAGGATTGACTATGGAAATTACATGAGTTGAGACAATAACTTCTTCCTAACACTTGGCTATATGGGGATATTTTCAACATCTAAAATTAATTTTTGGTCTTATTTTTTAAACTTTAGTTCACAATTCCAAGGTTTGGAAATATGGAGTATTGATAAAAAGTCTTGATAAAGGTTGCCAGACCTGCCAATAGGCGAGCATTTGATATAATGTTCTTCATCTATAATCTCATGATTTTGAGCTTCTATCATGGAATCTCAGAAGTAAAGCTCAGTGGGATCTGACAGTCAAGGCAATACTCTTCAGTGGGTGACACAGTGGTGCTCAGATCAAATCAAAGCTAATTTAGGCAGCTGCTTAAGCTTTGTAACCTCTCGAACTGCAATACTTCTGGTCATTAAGATAACTTCTGTTCATGAGTCTCAGTGTGTTTTACTGTCTGTAAAAGATTCCTTGCTCTGAAGCACTGAAGAGACTTGTTGCCTACTGTTGTGCCTGCAGAGAGGGGTTCTGTCCATGTCAAGATCTGCAGCTATCTAAAGGGTTCCTTATGTTCTTGAAAGACATTTGTCAGATGTAGGAGATAGAGGTGACTGGAAGGGTCACTCTCAGTGATTGTTCAGATTCTGTTTTTCTCACTGAATGTAAATTCTTTTAATGTCCTACACAGCCACAGCCTAAGGAGGTCTGAATCTAATTTTACTCTTTAGTCCAAGTCTGAAGGCACAACATAATTTTTCTGCTGCTGCTGTGTCATTGGAAGAGGTACTACTCTTGCCTGCCGTCAGGCCTGCCTCCCTTAACATTCCCTTCTGCTCCTCTAGACAAAACTACCTATGGATCTACTCATATATTTTTTTCCACCCATTTCAATAAAAAATCAGTTGGTTAACTCATCTGAATTATTTAGATAATCTAGAACATTTTGTTTTAAATAGATTAGAAAATCATTATATCAACAGTGGTGCTGGCAGAACAATGAGTGGTGGGCTCTATTGGAGTCATAAATACTTGATAAGTTTATAACATTTCTCAGCTGGCACAGGTGCAGCAGTAACTGTACATTCATGCAGAACTGGAAAGACTGGAAGATCTAACAGCAGAAAAGCAAGAAGAACAAATTAAATACCCATTAATCTAAGAGGGAGATAAACTTCTAATCTGTGTATAGAGGTGTCATTTAATGCTCATTTTATGTGAAGTGATAACCTCTGAGCATTAGCAAGAGCATAAATTCTGTTTACAGGAATATGCAATGAAGTGTCCATCATGCAACTTTGAAACGGAAAAATTTTACAAGCAAAATTTATAACATGTACAAGTTTTACTTTAAAAGAATGTTCCTCAGGTTGAAAAGTAAAGTACTCAAAATTTAGGAAATGTAAAATGCTGGTAACTTGTGCATATGTAGAATAACATGCAAACCTGAATGATTGCATCACATACTTAATCTCCCTCAGTGGCTTCATTTTATCCGTTATCCAGACAATCTTTGGCAATGAACATCATCATTTGTATTCTCATTGCTATTGTTTGACCATAGACATTACCAAATGCACAGTGCACAAATTCTGTTCTGAGGACAGAAATGGTAATTTCCATAGTGATTTTTCTGTGGCCACTCCTTAACATTATACACATGTAATTCAAAATATTAGCTAATATGTTTCCTGTGATCAGAAGTGGTAAATTGTTTTACTATTAGTGAACTTTGGTATAGGATGGTTTTGTTTATTTTGTTTGAAGATAGATTGGCTAGGAAGCTGTCTGGAGGAGAAGGACCTGGGGGTGTTGGTTGACAGCTGACTGAACATGAGCCAGCAGTGTGCCCAGGTGGCCAAGAAGGCCAATGACATCTTGGCTTGTAGCAGAAATGGCATGGCCAGCAGATCCAGGGAGGTTATTCTGCCCCTGTACTCAGCACTGGTGAGGCCACACCTTGAGTACTGTCTTCAGTTCTGGGCCCCTCACCACAAGAAGGATGTTGAGGCTCTGGAGCGTGTCCAGAGAAGAGCAACGAAACTGGTGAGGGGGCTGGAGAACAGGTCTTATGAGGAGCAGCTGAGAGAGCTGGGGTTGTTTAGCCTGGGGAAGAGGAGGCTGAGGGGTGACCTTATTGCTCTCTACAACTACCTGAAAGAAGGTTGTGGATAGGAGGGAACTGGCCTCTTCTACCAAGTGACAGGGGACAGGACAAGGAGGAATGGCCTGAAGCTCCGCCAGGGGAGGTTCAGGCTGGACATTAGAAAAAAATTTTTCACGGAAAGGGTTATAGGGCACTGGCAGAGGCTGCTCAGGGAGGTGGTTGAGTCACCATCCTGGAAGTATTTAAAAGATGGGTAGACGAGGTGCTCAGGGACATGGTTTAGTGGTTGATAGGAATGGTTGGACTTGATGACCTTAGTGGTCTTTTCCAACCTAGTGATTCTATGATTCTATGATTAGTCAAAATATCTGGAAGTTTGGGCAAGAGTGATCAAAATCAGAAATACATACTAATTTTAGTAGGCCAGTTTGAGACCTCAGAACCTGAATTTTGAGATACACCATTACATTGCTCTTTATATATATGGTATATAGGACCATCAGTTAACCAGTCCTGCAGATCACATACTAAGGATTTTCATCCCCAAAATGAAGTACACATAGCTTTGAATTACCTTTTGAAATCTTGGCTTAACTACCTTGGCTTAGCAAGTGTGTAAAGAGACAGGGCCAACACCAAATTAATCAAGGAAGCATTCAGTTACAATTGCTGATAGGTAAACCTTTCCTTTCTCACTAGAGTTACTGGGGTTTATTTAAGAACCAAATTGATTATAGATCCTATACTGTTTCATAGTCTTACACACTGAATTGCACACTGTGCCTCTATTACATTCCCACGGTCTGGGCTTTCCATCCCCACAGGGTGGTAGCTGCCCGTTGTTCCTGCTCTGAAGCTGCTCGTAACATCAACCTTGGTTGTCACCAGTCAAGGTCTTTCGGGCATGCCCTGGTGTTCATCTCCAAACATCTCTCTGATATCCAGGCTCTTTCTCAGCTTCCAGGAACTTTCCTCCTGTCATGGCCTTCAGTTTCTTCTTTCCAAGACCCTTCCTTTCTTCAATCAGTTATTCATTTGGGGAACCTGTCTTTTTGATACCTAGGCCATGAGTTCTCTGGGCTACTTAGTCTGTGTGTGGAAATGCAATACATGATAATACTCTTAGTGGGTGGTTCTATCTCACATCTTTTTATTAATTAGAGGATTCATGATATGCTGGTTTTGCTTAGCAAGGTGAGCTGTTTTCAGTTTACCTCCTACCATTTTCAGCTAGTGAGTGGAAAGACTCAGCAAAATTGCAAAGCTAATGTGGTGGCATTTTCTGCCTCCCCTCTGCCCCATACAACCAACTGTCTGCTACCTGCTAGCATTCAATTGTAAATATTTTTTTTCACCTATGACTCAGTGCATGCTGATTTTTCAGAAGTTTGTAATTTTTTTAAATTTCCGAAGATTTTTCTAGAGACGGTAGTGTTCAGATACATGATATGATCGTGTCTTCCTACCAAATGCAGTGTCATTGTGCTAAAACAAGAAAAATGTCATAATACAAGCTTTCTTATAATTTTTTAACATAGGCCATCAGAACTGTTAGACTGATATCCAAGCACTTCAAGATTGTCAGGGTTGTACAAACAGAAAATGAAAGTACTAAGTACCTCTAGTAGTGGATGATTATGACAGATCAGTCTTTATTCCTCAGAGAATAAACAGGAGGAAAGAATGCCCTTTTCAGTGTGTATAGGGCAAATTTGAAATTAAAGCAAGACGTCCTAAACAGCAGCGATAATAGAGCTCCTCACAGTATATCTCATGATTATCATTTTCAGAGTTCTTCTTGTGATTCCAAATATTTTTCCAAAACTTATTTGTTTTAATTCCTTGCAGTGGAAAATGTTAGTTAGAATGTATTAGTCCTCACAATGCTGGAGCAGTTCTCTAGTTATAAAAATTAAAGTTTCACTTATATTTATATAAGATCTCTAGTTAACTGAGAAGGATGGACAGTGAAACAAAAAGGTCAGTACTGAGGACTGGGATGTGTGTGTTGTTTTGGGTTATTTTGGGCTGGTCTTGGTTGTTTTGGTTTCTTTATCCAGCTAACATAGTGTTCCTTGTGCTGCAGCAAGAATGTTTGATCAGTGAGAGCATATTTTAATGCCTTGAGGTGTAAAAGATATTTTTTAGACAGACACAAGAGAATAAGGATAATAATAAGGACAGAATGGTTCTAAAGGACCAACTACCAGCAAAGTAATCAGCTGCTGGGCAGAGAAAACACTAGGGGAGGAATTATTCAAAGTAGTGACAATATCAGCAGAAGACAGCAGAGCTGGAGACATTTTGTATTACATTGTGCCAACTTGCTAGTGATGTAATGACAAGGACATAATCATGCGACAAGTTGATACCAAGCAAAATTATCATATAGGAGTTACTTGAATGCTTAAGCCAATTATGGCTAATTAGAGTAAGTTATTAATATGTCTGTACTAGTAAAAGCACTTAATTGACATTTGATTATCAATCTAAGGCAAAACCTGAGACTGTAACAAATAAACCTAAAGTAAATAAATATAATAGAAAGTTTATTAAAACCAGCCTCTATCAGTTTATAAATTATTTCATACTATGAACACAGAACACTAAAATAGTTATTGAAATGTAGAAAATATATGAAAAATAATTAACTGAGTACTCAATTTAGCATTCATATACAACTGCATATTTCAATAATAAAATCCAAACTTGATTAGGACAAAACCAAAAGTAGTTTAGTCTTTGGTTTAAAACCGTATTAATTCAAACATCTCTATCAACAATTGTATTATATATGCATGATGTTTAACTTTTAAGAAAAATGACATGATCTGCATGCATGATCAACATAAAAGACAATTTAGTCCTTTATGTTTATAAGAACATAGAATCACTGGCTGTGGGTGACAGCTAATTTCCTCTAGTCTCCTTATGCCCTGCAGCTACTAGTGCATGCTGATCTTCAAGTATTATTGGAAAAAATTAAGTGCAAACATAAAAAGAACAAAAAGAAAGCCATCAATTTTAGGCTAATTTGAACAAAATAATTTGAAATGCACTACTGCAGTTAACGAATATATAATATAATGCTAGACTAACAATTTTGTTTAAAAAAAGAGCCTGATATCACACACACACACACAAACATTATGAAGTACAGATGTTCTTTTAGATTAGGAAAAAGTTCTCTTTTAGTATATTTAAACAAACCATATGGGATTCATTTTAGCCATTTCAAAGCTTTTTTAGATATTTCTTGAACAAATACTTAAGGCGTATGATATGGAATGTAAAAAAGCCTCCCTAAAATAATTTTATACTATGGTATTAAAGAGGTACAAGGTAATAATTTAGGAACTTAATACTGAATGGATTAACAAGAAACCGAAGACTAGTAAAATAAGAAAAAGATAAAGTAAATCAAAACTTTTTTTCTCAGTTTTACAGCATTTGCCAAATCATTCCCCTTTTTTTGTTGGAAGTTAAATGAATGTGGTATACTTCACATCTAGGCTAATTTGCTTATACTTTGCAATAACCCATGATTTCCTCTAGCTGTGTAGAAAGTTTTCCAACACTTTTTATCCAGTCTGGGTTTTTTGTTTATTCTTGTTTTTTTCCCCATTTCTCATTATTGTGTTGTAGTGACAAAATCATGATTAGAAGACAAAGTCTTAAGCAAGTTGATGCCCTTTTGGTCTATTTTTTTAATCTTCATATTGAGCTCAAAGACATATATTCTGACTACAACTAGCTACCTGCAGTTCAGGTTTTTGATGCTGCTTTTGAATTTGAAGCTGTGGATTCGCCTCTGCAAGTTATTTACTGTCTGGAGGTGTATACAGAAAATAAGCATGGATTAGATGTAGTTGATACCACATATACTGTAAAATCATATGAGAAATGATGCAACTCACTTTGAAAGAGCTGTGTGGTTCAAGCGGTTTGTACACCTTAACCCAGCCTTTGCTTTTCTAGAAGTTTCAAAAGTGTTGTGATTTCTAGTGCACAAAAATTCAAATTTTGGGAGTGTAGATCACTCCTCAGTCAAACACAACCAAGTTAACATGAAGCAATTAGTTTTAAGCATTCAGCTTCTGAAGCACCATATTACTAATATTTGTACACATAAATGATGATCCAAGCAAAAAGGCAGGCATAGTTATCTGAAAGAGGAAAATTGCACCTGACTAAAAGGTTTTCATTGCTTACATTCAGGTCCATTGCTAGGCAATCTTAGTTCCGATGCATTAAAAAATACATATTTATTCCATGTGCTTAAAGCTTTTTGGCAATATTTTGCAGGTGACTGTTTACTATTGTTTACTTTTACTTCCCCAAAACAGCTATTTCAGAACTGATTTCGTAGGGATCTTACCCTTTTTTTAATGTGAAGACATATTTATACAGCCCCTAAATGCTTAACATTTCCTTATTTAGTTACCAAAAGGAACTGACTGTTGAGTATTGCAGCTTCCAGTCTCTTCTGTGAATCTCTGGGATGCTGCTTCGCAATTACAGCATGAAGTGGGTTTGCTTCTGAGATGGATATTTTTAATCATTTTCTTTCAAAATGCTTTAAAGTCCTGTGCTTGGACTAAAGTCCAATCTTGGAGTGAAATACCAGACTGATCTTTTCCACACCAAGGGCAAAACCAATACAGATTTTGACTGAAGAAACCCCAGAACCATGAGGTTGTTTAGTTTCTAAGGCTGATAATAGGACGTAGAGGTTATGTTCTGAATTTATTGTACCTTATTTGTTTTCCTGTCAACTGGCTTTCTGAGGTATAGGTAAAATTAGCACTGTTCTTTGTGTACTTTCAAGTGAAGAACTGGCCTTCGCCCATAGTCCACAATGATGCAACTATGTGGCATTCTGATTAAGATGATCACATGATTAAATGACTCTGTAAACTCAAGGTGGCTTTCCAGAAGATGTTCGGTCATTTACTAGTGGGAGGAAAGGATATGCAAACCCCTTCATTTCTGTTTCATCTACTTCATCAATTGTTTAAGGAAGCCGAAGCTTGTGGTGACCACAAGTGTGAATTTGACTTCCTTTCCTGGTAGTGAATGAATTTTAAAAATTCAAACATATAAACTAGAAAACTAGGGTTTATCAGGGATAGTTAGGTTATTAAAAAACACTGAAAATCATATTTATCACTTAGGAATGTATCCACATTCACAGAATGGCAGCCTAAAACATGTACGTGTTTAGTATTTGCATTCTACTCAGGCTGAACACTGACATACATGAATAATTCCCATTAGCTTCACTGGGGATGATTTCTGCTTGTCTGAAAGAGTGTGGCTTCCACAAAGTAAATAACAACATGGTGATATGCTTAAACGTCAAGGGCAGGAATGCATGGAAATACATATAAAATTATTTGGGACATTCAGTATTCCACAGAAGATGCTTTAAGTTCTTATAGCTGAAATACTGCCTGTGAAAGGGTTTAATTTCTAAAAATAATTTTCTTGTTTTAAGACCTCCCTCCCACATAATTTTTCAGCTCAATTTAAGGTGAAACTTTGCTTGTTTGCTCATATTATAGATGAGCCTTATATACGTAATCTTTAAAAGGTAACAATATAGAAGATTCCAGTGGGTTGGATACTTTTTATTAGTAGTCAATCAAAATACTGGATTTAACACTGTCATTAGTGCAAGATATGATCCATTTTGCTACATGAGGAACCTGGAATAGAACATGATGAATCACGCCAATGACACGATATGTTCTGTTGGCAAAAAATACAGCATATAGTTTAAATTAGTTTAATTCTTATTCCTTGTGCTAATCCCTAACATTTCAATCAACTTAATAACAATAATTTTGTCTCAGCCCACCTATTTCCAAAAATAAATATGTATATTAAACCTATATAATCCCATTTCCAGAAGCATTTATGGAACGTGCATGTAACCATGCTGGTCAGAAAGAGGCAGTTTCCTCTTTCATTTAACCTAGCACAATTTATTTGCAAATTAAACAGTGAAATCATATCCTTCTTTTACCGCCTCTTTATACTTTGTATCCTGGCTTTATTGTCTTGATTGTTGAGGTGATTTGAAGAAAAAAAAAAAAGGAAAGAAAGAAGTTAAGTCGTAGAACCATGGCCCCATACCAAAAACATATTGCTGTGTATTCAGTTGTAATATTTCTCCTGAGGCCAAAACATTATTTTCACAAAGAATAATGCTATGCAAAATAACAGGAAACATACTGTGAATAATGTCTTACATATGAAACCCTTGGTACTGTTAGTAAAACATTGGTTATATGCAGGCAAAATTAAATGGCCATGAAGAAGAGACAACATAATGGTTTGTGAATTTATGATGTATTAGCTAATAGATTTTTCATTTTATTTTAAACACTAATAGTTCTGCTTTAAAAATATTTCTAAAATTATTGCATATACCCCTACCATTATACATGGCAAAAAAAGTTGAAGGTATCTTTAAAAAAAACCCAGTGTTTACACGAACTAAATGTAAGGGACAGACTAACAAATACCAACTTGACAGTGACGTTGGACTTCATCCTGAGCAATTCCAAGACCTGAGCAGGCCAAAATGATTGACCATTTTATTTTTTTGTCATACAGGTAATTAGTTTGGTCTGCCTAAAAAAATGCAAGAAATTATCCTTCATCTTGAAATTATTACTTCTGCTCTAGTTGACACATCCTACTGTTGTACAGTTTCTGATAAGCCAGTGTCGAAATGTAAGGACTCTTGCTCTTTGAACCTCAGCAGCCAAAATTCTGCTGAGGGATCATCATCACATCCTAGTTTTTTGGACACTACAATTCTTCCTAAACTCTAGGTCTCTGAATGGAGATGTGGCAATAAATTCTGAAAACATTAATAAACTTTAGCACTGCCAAGGCTCATCATTGCTGCAGTGCCTTTTGAACGTTGTTCCATGACACCCCCAAGTTCCTCTGCCAACAACTGTGCTGGCTGGTGGAATAAAACCTTAAAACCCCCTCTGTTTTAGACTTCCAGAAAAATTTTTGAGGATGTTCTGGTAATTAAATACCCTAAGAAGCACAGGTTTATAGAATCAGAAAATCATATAGTGTTTTTTGTTGAAAGGGACCTTCAAAGATCATCTAGTCCAGTCCCCCTGCTCTGGGCACGGACGTCTTTCAGTAGATCAGATTGCTCAAAGCCCTCTCCCACCTGACTTTGATGTAGCATCTACAACTTCTCTGGGCAACCTATTCGAGTGTCTCATCACTCCCACCTTAAAAAAATCATCTTTATGTCCAATCTAAACCTACAGTCTTTCAATGTAAAACCATTGTCCCTTGTCCTGTCACTACAGGCCCTGGTATAAAGTCTTTCTCCATCTTTCTTTTTTCAGCCTCTATTGATATTGGGCATTGCCCCAACTCAGGTGAAGGAGTTTGCACTTGCCCTGCTGAAATTTATAAGGACTCAACTCCTTAAGCCTATTAAGCTCACTTCTTAAGTCTATTAAGACTCCTTGAGTCTATAATCATCATGGATGAAGATATTATATAGTGTTGGCCCCAGTACAGAACCTTAAGGGACACCACTCATTACCAGTTTCCAGTTGGATATTGAGCCATGGATTGTAGCTCTTTGGATGTGGCCATCTAGTTAGTTCGTCATCCATCTGACAGTCCATCCATCAAGCCCATACATCTCCAATTTAGCACAAAGAATGTTGTGGGCCACAGAATTTCAAATAGATGACATCTGTATCACTTACCTTGTCCACTGATGAAATCACCCCATTGTAGAAGGCCACCAGATCAGTCAGGAACAATTTGCCCTTGGTGAAGCCATGTTGACTGTCTCTAATCACCTCTGTGTCATTCACATGTCTTGACATAGCATCCAGAAGGATCTATTCTGTGATCTCACCAGGCACAGAGATGAGGCTGACTGATCAGTCAGCCAAGGTCCCCCTTTTACCATTTTTAGAAATGATTGTGATGTTTCCCTTTTCTGCTGTCATGGAGGACTTTGCCTGAATGCTATAACTTTTTCTACACGATGGAGAGTGGCTTGGCAGCTACATGAGAGTAATATAGTTCTCCTTCCCACACAGTAATTTAGTTCATCACTTAGGCAACACTGTCTGACCATTACCACAAAGTTCCTTCACAGTAAGAAGACCTGCAGTTTCACGTGATTACCCTGCAGTAAGGATTTTGGTATGAATAGCTAAACTATATCTAACAAAATATAATCAGAAAGCTATATTGTGTTGACTGTCAGATCAGATTGATACTTGTTATTTTTCCTAGGTTCATTTCTCACCAGTCACACTAAAATGATTGCACAAAGTCACAGATTTGTTCCTCATTGCTAAAATCAAAACAGTTATTTACTTGATAGATCTTAACACTTTCTTGCAAAAACAGTGTCATTGCATCTGAAATAGAGCTTAAAAAGCTCAGAGGCCTGCTTCCATTGCACTTTTATGTCTTCTACAGATTTTTTTTAACAATATTGGTCAATGCCTTGGGCATGAGTCTTTCTGTTTGTGGAAATAACACCTGATAATCTGAAGTTAGTCCTTACCATAATATCACCAGGGTTATGTTGTTCTCACAATTTAATACAGAATCACTACTAAAACAACTTTTAATAAACAATCCAAATATTCTAAATTAGGAAATATTCTCTTTTTCCTTTTTTTTCTTCTCTTCACACAAACAATATTTTTATCCTAAAGGTGACTTCTATATTTAAATATATGCATAATGCCATCTACTTTTTTCGAGAAAACTTCGTAGACATAAGTGGTCCTTCCTTGCACTCCTATAGAGCTCAAACATTGAGAAATTAAATAATTGCATTAGAAAAAAGAAAAAGTCCTAGACGGGTTCTGGAAGCATCTCTGCTTGTACAAATAATTATTGGAAATCATCTGCTGTGTCCTGGTACTGTGAAAACCTCTATTATATGAGATTACTCGTCAAAGAAGAGGTCATCTTAAAGTGAATGGACAGAGCACTAAATGAGTAGGCATAAAAACGTCATTCACAAAAGGGCCCACAACAGTCAAGATCGCTCTTAGTACAGTCAGAGTTCAGTGGGAGTTTGCCTGAATAGAGTCAGAAGACAAAACAAGATAGTTACTCTTCAGCTGGGTGTTATATATCAGAAAGCATAAAGCCAGAATATTTGGTAGTAAACCCAAACCAGATCTATTTCACTCTGGTTTTGTATAGAAAAGACTAATTTTATCAGCAGGACTTTAATATTATTTGCAGAATAAAAGTTAATTTTAAAGATGGAACACTTAATTTTGGAACGTTCTTCAAATGAGCCCTGCTTTTGAATTTCTAGTGATCAGAAAGATGACAATAAATATCTGTCTCTATGAAAGGTTAAAATCATTTGGAGCTGTACTTGAATTATTAAAGCATAATCTCTTAAATATCAATTCTTTCTATTGTCCTTGATTTTAACATGTTTTTCTTTACATATAACAGTCAGTGGGCTTACATGTGCAATATATATGCTTATTATATGCATATGTGTACACTAAGGAGTTCTGATAGTGGACACAATACAAGGGTTTTGGGGCTTGAGCTTGAATTGTTACCTTCACTAGAACAGTGGTTGAGCTATAAGATCTAGAGGTCGTTGCAGAAGGATATCATTAGCCCCTCATGCTGTATCTCTCTCTTGATTTATGCATGGGCACTGATCATCTAGAACAGTAAGGGGCAGGCTAGATTTTAACACACTCTCGCTGAAGGTTTTTTTCCCATATTAGCTATGATGCTATGACTGTTCTTTAGAATATAGGCTCTGAAACAGAGATTATAATAGTTCTTGGGCATTGGGAGTTAGAGCTGCAGAAATTTACCATTTTACCTAATATTCTTACTGATGAAAAATAATATGCAATCAATCATCTTGTCTTTTTGAGGAATCTGATCCCAGTTCAATGTTGCAGTCATGAGGAGACAAAGGGTAAGGAAGGGTATTTCTGTCTCTTCGTTTCAATAAGTGCTTCAAACAGTGATCTACATCACCACTCTTCTGTCTTTGTTGCTGTGAATATTTGATGATGTTATGCAAAAAGCAATACTATAGTAAGAGGCTGTGACTCTTAAACAATCTAACTAACAGACAGACTCCCAACCACCTGATCATTACTTCTGCCACTCCATGAGATGAGTAGAATAAAATAAAAAAAACTTTAATAAGAAAGCGCACGGGTTAAGATAAAGACAAGGACGTCACCTACCAAAATCCATTGTGGGCAAAACAGGTTTCATCCAGGGAAAATTAATATACTGAAAATTAAAATAGATTTGGGTAGTGATAAACAAAAACATACATAAAAACTGTATTTTTCTTCCCACTTTCCCAGATTCAACTTTACTCTGGACTCCTCTGCTTTACTCCAACTGGCAAAAGAAAAGAAGAAAATGGGGAGTTGCAGTCAGTCAGTAGCACTTAATCTCTGCCGCTCCTTTGTTTTCACTTTTCCTGTGCTCCAGAGTAGGCTCTACATCATCTGCAGCTCTTTAGGAATTAACACCCACTCTGGCATTTGGTCCTCTGTGATATGGATATCTACTCCACTATGAAACAACTTCATCTTCTTCTTTCTTAAACATTTTCTCAGAGGTGCCACCATTGTGGCTGATGGGCTCAACTATGCCCTGAAGTGGACTGGAGCTGGCTGAATGTCTAGCACATGGGCATCCCCAGGGCTCTCGTCACAGAAGCCATCCCTGCAGCATCCCCTTCAGCAAACGCCCTTACACCTATACCCGAAGCGAATGTCAACTTAAATCTCTGCAGATGGAAGAGGAATGTGTACACCAAGAAATCATCAATTAAAATGGAGAAAGGCAAGTGTTAAAAGGGGGAAAGTTCAAAGATGTGAATGTTGGATGAGGAAAAACTTTTGTAAATCAACTAGAGAGAGGTTACACACTATTCTCTTCTGCTTTTTCTTATGCATTGTGCCCATGCTAGATTTATGTAGATCACATGAACTTTAAAATACAAATGATCCTGATACTGGAAACAAAATTATGAGGGGAATATGAAAGTACCAATTCCAAACATATCTGATTGCAGTCTATTTGTCTGGAGAGTTTTTAAGATTTCTTTGTAGCGCTTCTCTGTTTTGGCAGGCTGCAGATAATGTAGCTGCATCCTGTCCCTTTGTAACTTCTCTGAATGAGCACCTCTCATTGTTTGCTCCTGAGTGGAAGATATCACGTCCTGAATGACATGTCCCAAGCTTAACTGTTGATGCTTATGCAGCAGGACGGAGGGAGGCTGACAGCTTTCCCTTCCCACAGAGCTTTCCTTTGTCTTTGCCCTCTCTGACATGATGATATCTCTCTCTGCTTTGTTCAGTGTGGGATCTCATTCCTTACTCTTAGAAGTCTGGTCCACCAGGTTTACCCAGCAGGGATGCAACTGCAGCAGCACAGGTCTCTGCTTCCACATGGAGCTCTGGTAACCTAGACATGTCCTCTCTTTTACATACTCTTAATGTGTTTCCTTTCCTGAGATTTAGTTTACAGAATCAAAGCAATTCCTTTTTCCTCTTTGTATTAGGATACTGTTCTGCTTTAAGTTAATATATTCCTTTAAACTTAACGGGACTTCTTACCTTCTTACAGGCCACTTGCCATATCATATGGATGATGTATTTTAAAAATATTCTGATATCTCACCTAATTTACAACCAGTATCCTAGTTTTCTTTCCTCAGAGAGACTAAACATATTAAAAATACAGGTGACAGATTTGACAATCATATGTCTACATGTCTTGCCACATCTTTCTGAATATTGAAAGCTTTCTCATATAAGGACCTATACATGCATGCTTACAGTCCTGCTAACACTTTTTATCTTGTTATTTATGATTGTTAATCACAATATAGCTTTCATCATAGATTTTACATAGCGTTTTTCTGGAAAGTTTAAGTTAAATTATAAACTGTACTTAATAGTATATTGTCTTTGCACTCTAGATCAAACAGGGCCCAATTTGGAGAAATAGGTTTGTCTTTCTTCTGTGAGGGACTAAAAGAACTTAACTGACTTAGTCAAGAAAAACTGAGTCTGAAAAAAGACATGACTGTTCTTTTTATGGTGAAATAAATAACTGTGGTGAAAAGACCAATTTATTCTAACAGACACTACAGGCATAATAACAAAAATTGTACAAACTAACCGAGATCATACGTGTAGTACAAATGAGTACTATTCTAATTTCTAGAAAACTGAGTGTCTAGCACTAGGATAAACAGGGCTAAGTGGCATTTCTGCTTTTAGATTAGTGCCTGACAATTCTGACATGGTAGCGATAGGGCAATAATACTGTGTATCAAAGCAATGGGAGAAAATTTCAGTGAAGGCCAAGGTAGGTTGGTCTCTTAGTCAAAATGCACTGTATCAGAAAGAATTCAAAATGAAATCTGTCTGTGGTCAGCTTAAGTAATAAAGAAGTGTAGATTAAAAAAAAAATAGTTGTACATCCATTGACAGTTGATAGAACAAAAAAGATATAGAAAAGGAGTTATAGAACCACAGAATCCCTTGGTTGGAAAAGACCTTTGAGATCATCGAGGCCAACTGTACCTGTCCACTAATAAACCATATCCCTGAACACTTATCTACCAGTCTTTTAAATACCTCCAGGCATCGTGGCTCAACCAACTCCCTGGGCAGCCTGTTCCAGTGCCTGATAATCCTTCCAGTGGAGAAATCTTTCCTTTTGTCTAATCTGAACCTCCCCGTGTCTTAATTACACTCTAAACTACTCATGAGGAGATTTCCATGTGTGGTGGGAAGCATTTGTCATATGTGTTGTATTTCATAGTCGTGTGAGGACTCATAATGAGAATTCAAATGAGAAAGAAATGTGTTGGCTATGATGACTGACAATGAGAGACACCCACTGCTAGTGAGGGACTAGATTTGATGACCTACTACTTACCTGCCTTCCAGGTTTTGGAGGGTCCCACAGATCGGGGTGAATTTCAGTCAGTGTCAGCTCTTAATTCATGATACATGTCAGACAAGCAAGAGAGCGTTTTCTGTGTATTCTTAGGACAATGACATGATGGGCAACTGCAAACAATCTCTAAACAGAGTGAAAACCTGCCCTAGAGTGACTATCTTTGGGGACAAGAGAGCGTTTCTCCCTGCTTCTCCACTCAGCAGTGGCTTTAGTGTTGCTGCTCTGATTGTAATAAAAAATAAAAGTATTTATAAAAAATGTGCACCTGTCAACAATTGCAGTTCCCTCTTTAGATATTTTTTCTTTACTTTTATTCTAGATATTTGTCTAAGTGTATTTATAAAACTTAGACCCTTTTTATAGATGCTCCTATTTTGACACATTGAGTTGTTTTGCGGAATAAAACCCTGTACCCCAAAATGAGTTCATCAGCTTGCTATCATCACTCATCAGTGTACTAGCCAAAGTTATGTTCTTAGTCAAATTATGAACAGCTGGAAAAAAATATTTTTTAAATAAATATTTAGAGATACTTAAATCTAATGGCAGTGCTAGATGCAGCTATTATACTCAAGAAAAAGCAATCTTCTGTTCTGGTAGGTACTAATTAAGCTGTAGTATCCATGGCATAGTAAACATCAGTGACCTCTTTTTGCTTGCTTTTGTTTAAATTGTAACATGCAGATTATGATGGGACAATTTAGTACAGTCCCTTCTGCCCATTTTCTTATCATTATCATGCAAAGTAATAAGATATTTCATTATTATTTAGTCTGAAACTTTAGCAGAGAAGTTGCTGAAATTACCTCTAAATTTATACTTGAGTTACTGGACTCATTATTTCAAACATCTTGGTCTGAATCAATATCAGTAATGATTCATTCTTTTGATTAAGAAGTGACTCCATCTGTAGATGTCAGATAATTACTGAGATGACCTATAATGAGAACATTTCACAACTCTGACTTAAATTTCTTATTCCCTCAACAGCATAATGACTTCCTCCTAGATCTTTTTATAGTGTGTCTATGCTCCTGGGGTTTCTTTTCATGATCAGTCACTATCAGTGGTTGCTTCTATCATCTTTTTTTTTAGACAAAGAAAGATAGTGGCTCCATACAACAAAAAATGTGCTTGTCTAGGATTATATTTTAGGTTTTTTTCCTTTGTATTTCCAAATTTTGTTCTAAAAGCTCTATTACACTAGTGAGTGTTTAAATCTGACATGCACTGCAATGGTAAAAGATGATAAAGGATATTCTTTGTCATTCATTTAAGTGGTTTTAGGGGACTCAATGTGTTATTAAATATAAAATATTAATAGTAGAAATGCAAGATACTATTTTTATCCTAACAGCTGAGAATATGGTATTTCAGAGTTTGTAAGAAGAAATGATAACTTTCATTGTGAGGCTTGCTGCATTACTATAGAAAATACAAATAGTACATTGTAGTTAAGTTGTAAATTCTGTTATTTCTTTTGATTCTTTTGTGAACTATTTCCAGGGAATAGAAAAATTACATCAACATCAGTCCCTGCCTTTTGACTCAACACACTGCATTTTTTCGCTCATATGTATTCACAAACATTTATAACTTCCTAATATAGTCATATAAATATATTATGAATATCTACTTTTACTAGAAATTTCTGCTCTCTTCTCTCCTCTCACTATTTTTACCAGTTGGTTTAACAAACAGATTAGTTCAATATTAGCCTTTAATTTGGCTTGTATATCTTCTATGGCTGCCAGTTTCTCTGCCAAGAGAGTCTTCTTTGCAGTCCTAATGCAAACAAAATAAGGTACTTGCCTTTTTGCTTGTTTGTTTAAAAATGAAACCTATATATGTAAAATGTTTAAAATACTACTATTCAAGCAAGTAGTGTAAGGAAACACACTCCCTACTGATGACTGCATTTTTTTTTCTAAGTGAAAGAAAGTTCAAGCTCATTAATTACAACCATTTCATTCTTTTCCCAAGATTTACATTCCTGTTATGTGACTAGACCTGTTTAAACAGTCGGAAATAATGAAGACCAAAATGATATGCTTATTTCCTAGCTTCCTTTTATACTAAAGTGAAATAAATTTTGTCTAACAATAGACCTTGAGTACAGTAGGTCAAAAACCTCAGATAACATTTCTATCACAAAATACCTTTAATATTGCACATTAACTGCATCAATAGACATCTGCTTTATTAGTACCAAAAAATGGAACCGTTACCCCTTCCTGATGTACATATCAATTTTAGACATTATATTAAAAATACATGCATAAATGAGACCAGTAATAATATTAATGAATGAAACTTCTCTAACTTAAGGGAACTGGCCTCACTGAATTGGGAAAGAAATCCTAACTGTGATAACAATCCCATATTGCAATGGGTTTGTCTATGTTCTTTTGATAACAGGAAAAAAACCCCAACAGCAAAAACAGAGCAAATATGATCAAGAAAGAACAACCCAGAAAGTATATAGAGACAGTCTTATAAAAATTAATTTACTATAATACTATGTCTCTAAGTTTCAAGAACGCATTTCATTCTCTTTTCTGGATAATGGTATGTTCTGTGTGAAACAACATCCAATAAAGTACAATGATGGTTTTGATTAATTTATTTCTATCGTATAGAAACTACTTGTATCTTTCAAAAATATCGCCAAGACTTTTGGTTGGTATCTCACTTGCTAAGAAGAAATTCTTAACTTGTAAGACAAAAATCACTTTTCAAGAGTTTACTAAACATTTCTGTCATTATAGATAACACTAACTGTTAACAGCACTAATTGGGTTAATTTCTCTTAAGATTTGCTTGTTTAAAATTGACCTAGATTTTGTTGCGAGGTCAGCATTAAGAATTTTTACCACAAGATATTTTGCAGATGTAGCAAATCAATTACACCGGTGATTTGAACTCTCAGAAGCAGCTGAGTACTTCTCAGTCTCATCGCAGGAACTTTGTTTAAAGTGAGGACATGAACTTCTCGAGTTTTCTTGCATTAAAGCATGTCTGTAAGTGCACAACAAAAACCAATCCCTCTCTGCAATACATTTTTGTTACAAATGAAAGCCCAGACAAATTCTTTCCTTCTGTGACCTGCTGCTGAGAAAATCACACTCTTCAGAAAGATATGGTTACTTTTCTCAGTCAAGAAGGTTCTTTCCTTCAATTTTAATCTCAGTAAAATTAATGCAATATTTTTTAACAATAAAAGATATTTTTAGAATAAGAACAATATGTACCTCATTTCTATGAGAAAACAAATATTATAAATTGAGTCTTTAAAAAAATCCATCTACAAATTGAACACTGATTTATTAGGCAGTTTTATTTGTCTTGATGCAATAAATGCAATGTTCTGAAGTAACTTTCTCCTGCACTTTTGAACAGCTCACCTGGCCTCCCACCCGTTTATTCATCTCTGCAATGCCTTACTGTTCAAAGCCTCAGATCAAAATAAACGATGTTGAAAAGATGATAACAACTTGACACTGTAATGTTTCCTCCTCTCTCCAAGTGAGTCATCTTTCCTTTCATTAAATCTCAAGGAGGTAATAGTCATTCTTGAAACAGCTACAACTTTCTCTTTACATAACAATGAACAATTTAAAGCTTAAAATTTTAAGGCTTGAAGAAATTCAGTGTCTTGAGAAAATGAATTTCTTAGCTTCCCAATGAGACCTAACATGTCCTTCTGGAGATGACAAGGTTAAACATTACTCTGAGAGGATGTTATACTTTAAATGCTCTATAGTTCTTTTAGGGTTTTTTTTAGGTTTTCATGATTTCTTGGGAGTGATACTTAAAATACCAGCAAATTAAACTCTCTAAAGCTCGTTTTGGAGTTTTAGAAAACAAGCATCCTTTATCAGGCCTGGGCAACATGTGGGAGTGATCTCCATCAATCATGTGCAATGAGACAAAAGCTGGTTGCAAAATACATTTCCCACTTACATGCATATGTATAAATTTCTACAGAAATCTTATGCATATTCTATTACTTTCCAAACTCTAACTCTCATGTTATTATGAAACTTCACAACGGTCAAAACTCTTGCAAATTTGGAGCTGGCTCTAGCCTGACCTTGCCTTTAAGACAGAAAACTCCAGAGGTGATTACAGAAGAAGAGACGTCTGTTTAGCACATATCATACTTCACACAAGATGCTATCATTATCAAAGAGTGAACAGTGTCTGGAAAAAAAACGTTGCCTAAACAAAAAGATGCTATCAGGAGGACATTTTCCGATTTAGCTTAAATAAAAAAAAAAATCCACTTTTTATAATAGTAATAGTATTAGGAGGTTTGCGTATTCAAACAGCATGTAATAAATGCAAGAAATAATATTGATAAATTTTAATCTATTTTCTATGAGTCTGTTTACAACATAGCCAACAAAAATAAAATACCTAACTTCTTCTTTTAATCTTCCATTCTTACAATTAATTCTCTTAATTTTTAACAAAACAAGGTTAGAAATGTTAGTAAGGTTAGAATTAGAAAAATGGGTAGTCCTGACAATAATCTCTTAGTAACAACCTGTGTCATAGTATGGAAAAGCTTGGGAAAGAATCCCTTGTTCTGAAAATCTTTGGAAATAGAGAACAGAGGTTCTTTCTACGAACCTTTCCCTGTGCCTTTACCACGCTCAGTGAAGCTAGGAAGTTACCTACTAGAGAGTACGTTTGAAACAATACTGTGTTTTCAGAAGGAATTCAGATCCACCTACTGAACCTCATAAGAACATTATCTCGTCTTGTAACCCTTCCTGTTATATTGTAATCTGCATAATTGTTCATCTCTTTCTCCATGTTTTTTTTTTTCCCCTTTGTTTTTCATTTGCTTACGAACAGGCTTTGGCCTTTAAAAAAGTCTGATGCATGGATTGCTGCCTTTGTAGTTATTTAGGCACTACCAAGAAAAGCCATTATCACTGTAAAGCCCAGTGAAAGTTAAACAGAACAAGACAGAGGAAACATGTATTGTTTCAGAATTACTTCTTGATGCTAATCATCACTTTTCCAATTGTAAGAGTTAATTACAAAGACAAAGGTAAATGATGAAGAAAACTAACAAAAAGTAAGCAAGTGGTTTTGGTACAAAATCTGCTGAAATAAAAACATCATGCTGTGCTGAAATATGCGCTGTTATCAACTGTGAACAGAAGATTGTTTCAATGCTCTTTACATTATGGCATGAAACTGGAATAGCACTTTGGCACTACCACGATGCTAAAAATCTATAAGTCCGTGTAAGGGAAGTTAAATTCAAAAGCTAAAATTTGGTTGGCAATCCACTACAGAGTACAAAGGGAATGTTCAGTGCCCACGAATTTGTCACTACAGTGTTCTGGTTAGGTTGACAATTAATGAGATGATTGTGTTATAAGAATCACTTAAGACATGACTAAGTTTTCCTTTTCTTAGCCTTTGGTGAGTCTCTGTGAGAGATACTTGCATGAACTGTATTTATTGGTAGGCTTCATGGCCTTCGGCACTGATTTTTCTCTTTTCTTTGCAGAAGGCTGCTGTTTCTGTCTTCAAATAAAGCCAATAAAAAAACTCTGCCTTCCTCTTGCACACTAATTTAGTGCCTAGATTGCTGGCCAAAAATGTGGGAGAGCTGTACTCCAATTGCTCTTCAGTCTGAGGGGTTTCAAATGACATCTTTCAGTTCTGTAGATGAATATGCTAAACACCAAATTAAATTAAGTTCAGGACTGTGCTATACTGCTTGTCTGTTTTGCTTAAGTCAGCCACCATGTAAAGGACGTAAGAGTCAAAGTCAGAAAGTGTGCTAGCAAGAAGTAACATGAATGCTGTAACAGCAAGAGAATAGTGCCTGAATCCTGTTCAGGCTGTTGTTCTCACTGTTACAGAAGAATTTTGCATTAGAGAGCCATTGGCTGAAATACTGTCATCCTACATTAAGCACGCTGTCAGCATATCCACATGACCAGAGATTTACACACAGGGAAGCTTGTAGGTGGATCCTTCACAGTCTTATCTGGAAGTCAAGTTCTGAACCACCTTGTTCAGGAACGTGATAGAGTCTAAATACTTTACAGGAGTATAGCTATCAGGACCTAAGAATGTTTTCAAAGCAAAAATTAAAGGGCCCAACCTGCCTAAATGTAAATCCAAATATTTTGTGATGTTAAGTATCTGAATTTGAGAAAATTGAATTTCAGGAGCTGCATCTCACTGGGACTAAAGTGCAGAACTGGGATTTTAAGAAATTTAAATCAGAGGATGCTTAAGTCAAGCTAATATCTGAATTCACTACTTCGGTGAATGGCTAAGAAGTATTAGCCCTGTGTAACACGGTCTGCAAACTCATATCTATAAAATAACAGTACCATATCTTAAATACTGAATAGGAACTAAACTGGGAACTTTGCTAGTTGATCCATAGAAAAGTGTCTATCTCAGATCCTCTGAAATGGTCCCATTTCAGACATGTAGATCAGCTAAAGAAAAAGGAGAATATGACGTTTTGTTTCATTTCACATTTTAAAAATAACCTGAGTATATATTTGTGAGAAATAGCATTTTTCTGACTAAATTTGACAAATCGTGACATGAACAGCCCTATACAGCTAAATACCCAGGTATCACTGACCCACGTAGTAAAAACTGTTTGTCTTGTTGAAACTGTGAGGGTGTCTGCATAAAGAGATTTCTGACAAGTATTATTCAAAAGCAAATTAAAATTAAAAGACTATAGAAAACCAAATATGAAATTAAAGGAAAATATCTTCTGAGAGGACAAAGAATCTAAAGCAGCTGTTGTAGGTGAGAGATAGAGAAAGAAGAGTCAGCCTCAAATTTCCTCTTCTGTTTTGAATGGTCAGACGGTCAAGAAAGGAGCTCTTACTACTGCCCACCTGTTTCTGTGATTAGTAGACTGAAAAAAACCTTCAAACCACCCCACATGAACAATAAATTAAGGGTTTATTATTTTAAATAGAAAATATTGTACACATTTTGAAATAACGTTAATTAAAGAAATATTTTCTTTTATATCCCTTCCTCTGCTTGCAGACTCCTTCAGAATTACAGCAGGGGCAACAGATAGAACTAACTGTATTAATTGCATTAAAGTTTATGAATCACTGCAGTGAATGTTATATTGAGCATAAAGAGAGCAATCCATTAGAATGTGTGGGGTACTTCTGTAATTGTGAGTGTAGAAAATATCCTATAGGGTATACAAACCCCTATGAATTTCTATAGCTGACCAGAAAATATTGTGTATGGTTCTTTGTGAAAAACCCTCATACAGCAGTACAAAACTGAATAGCTTTATACTCCAGGGATCAAAGATATTTTAGCAAATGCTGCTTGATGCACAGTCTAATTTAATTGCTTGTCAAAGATAAACTTGTAAAAAAACACCAAAACTTTTACAAAAGTCAAATCACACCACCAAGCAGATCTTCTGCCATCTGTCCTCTCTAAAGCGTGTTCAAAATACTTAATATCTAGCAATGTTGATACGTGAAGAGTGAGAGCATTACTCCACTTGGTGCTGCACTATTCATAATCCAGTGATATTGCTAAAGCAACACTGATTGTGTTCCTTTTTTCCTGCTGCCACCCTTATTTATATACTTTGAATGAAGGGCTAGCACCAAAGCATCCAAAATAGCTGGTCACCACCATTACAGATTAATAGAGCCAGGAACCCATGTCCTAAAAATGCTGAACATTTCTTCCCAGTGTATCACTCTTGCAAAGGCACATACTAGACTCATTTAGCGTGCAGCCACCCTATAGCTGTACAGAATTGTGCTTATCTTTTCTTCATGGGAAGAAGTTTTGGTAGCCCATCTGTCACTACAGAAAAGTTAATTTTGTATTTACAAACAGATTAAATATTTTATCCATGTGTTCTGGATACAGCCAATATGACAGATTGTAAGGTTAAGATTGAGTGTTTAGGAGGATCAGAAAGAAGGACTAATAACCATGATTTGTGTTTCTAAGAATGCTTGAAACTCAGCCCAGTTTAACAGCATTTGAAAATTATTGCAATATAATAGCTATTGAGAAGTACAGGAGAAATGAACTGATAAACTAATCGGAACCCTGATTTTTGGTGAACACAGATAGTCTTTGCATTATTGCATATCTGTTTCCTGTTTTATTAGAAATTTGTCTAAATAATAGCTGAGAATGTTCCCAGAAAGTGTCTCCTCTCAGTAGAGATTAAGTTTTTTTGTTGCTGGTTTGTGAAGACACTGCTGTTATTGCATATCGTTTTTTTTCATACACTGTTGTTTAACGGGGTTAAAATATGGGACGGCTCAAGCTATGATTTGCCAACATTAATGGGAGTGGAATGTACTCAGAGGCTTGGTAGGGATGTGAACAAATGCTCAAGATCTGAGATTGGAAGAAATTCATGAATTATTTTGTATACTGTGAGATCATCAATCTCAGCAAAATTTTGAAGTCTTCAAAGTGCATCAAATTCCCCAGCCAAGACTAGATTCAAGGGCTATGGTTTGAGAAATGTCTATTTCACTCAACAAGCATGGGATAGTGTTTTTTCCTAATATTTCATGACCTGTTTTTGTTAAACACGGTGGTGTGTGAGCACAACTTGAAAACCAGGGAAAGGATAGGCCTGAGAAACTACTTGACAGGGTCTATCACTAAGTTGTGGAGGAATATATCTGCACATATATCTGTTCGTTCATTTTGAATAGGGACATATGAAGTATGATTGCCATGAAAAGCCTGTTGGGAAACTGCTGAAATGAAAAATGACAAATACGACCTTTATACAGAATAGCCATTGACATAGTTCAGTCTAGATATAAGGAAGAAATTTTTTACAATGAGAGTGGTGGAACTCTGGAACAGGTTGCCCAGAAAGTTGGTAGATGCCCAATCCCTGATAACATTCAACATCAGGTTGGATGAGGCTTCGAGCAATCTGATCCAGTTGAAGAAACCCCTGCTTACTGCAAGGGCGGGTGAACTAGATGGCTTTTAAAGGTCTCTTGATTCTATGACTCTAGGACTCTATACAATGTTTGAAGTTCCCATTTATTACAAATTTTACTTTAACAGAGAAGTTTATTAATCACTAAAAGCTGAATACTTTTGTAAATTTCTTTCCTTTTATTTTCATTGCTTTAATGATAGAACTGTTTTACATTGCAGAATCAAGCCCCGAACTAGCAGAAACTAAGCCATCAATGATTGTCGTTGACAGTGTGCTACTAGGAAAAAAATACGACCTTGACAATAAAAACAGAGTTAGCTTTTGTCCTATATTTCAACATAAATATTCAGTCTCTTTGAAAGATTTATTTTTTATGTGGTGGGTAGAAAATACCAAACACTATCATCATGAATTAAAAATTCCACTTTCTTTATTAGTGTAACAGAGAATATTGTTCGTTATGTTTCTCTGACTTTCTTTGTTAAGCACTGAAAACATTTTGTTAAGCACTGAAACAAGGTCAATCCAAACTTCACCTTTTGTGGGAGGATAAAACTCTTCCTGACTTCTTGGGGTGTGAAGCCCTGAAATTCTGAAAAGATAATAATCTAGTTTTAGAGTGGTCTTAGTCTTTCTCTGAATAAAGACATTTAGAATTATTTTTACCTGTACGTTTTTCTTATCTGCATGCCATTTCTGACAAAAAAAAAAAAGAAAAAAGAAGAAAAAAGGATGGAAGGAGGGAAGGACGGAAGGAAGGAGGGAAAGAGGGAAAGAAGGAAGGGAAATAGAAAAAGAGAGAGAATAAAGATCTTTCAGAGTATGTTGGATTTATATAGTTAAAAACCCTTGTCAGGAAATGCCAAAGTGAAGTCTGCATAAGTAATCTTAATTCTGGCTCTTTAGAGAGGTTTATTACAATAGTCATTAATATGACCACATACTATTTTTCAAACAATACAATATAATTTAATGTATTTTTATGTGATCTTAGATGCACATGCTTAGCATCCTGGAATACATTTCCTGTTTTGTACAATTACTCTGTTTTTTATGGTCATAATGACACATGCATGTTTATCGACTATGACTTTGATATAATAACAATTTATAATTCTCTCTCTAAGGCTGTACTTGCTTTATGGTTCTAACGCATAATCCAAGGAGCTACCTTCTCTGGCTTTAATCTAGCTAGTTTGGGCTATAATTGCTCCAAAGATACAGCACAAGATTCAGTCCCTTGAGTAAATAAAAATGAATTCCTGGTGGGCTTTTACCTTCAGGTATTGAAATCCATGCTCTCACATTTGCTATTGTTATCTAAAATACCTAGATTAAAGCTAACTCAGGTATATCACTGTGCTGCAATCATCATCCTCTAGCTGCTGTGTAGATAGACCAAAGATCTGAAATTTTACAATCTAGGCACAGATTCTTACAACATGAAAAACATTGGAAAGACTATTATTTAATATAGACCTGTGGATTGTCCAGATAGATCTAAAAAATCTTAGAGCACAAATTTGATTAACAATCATTATTGATATAGATTATAAAAACTAAAACTTTACACTGCCTTAGGAACAGTTGGGGTCACGCATTAATTAAACTACGAAGCTTCTTATCTCAGACTGGAAAACCCTGAATATCCAGAGAATTTGAGAAAAGACAAGATTAAGCAAAAAGTAACAGTAAGAAGAAATGACAGAGTTGAATAAGGCATACATTTCAAAGAGGAGCAAAAGAAATCTTCAAAATGTTTAACTTCACCCTGCAGAACAATTAAGTGGATGGTAAGTCGGTAGGCAAGTGCAGAGTCCTGCATTTAGGAAGGAATAATCCCATGCACCAATATAGGTTAGGGGCTGACATGCTGAAAAACAGCTCTGCAGAGAAGGACTTGGGAGTCTTAGTGGACAACAAGCTAACAAAGAACCAGCAATGTGCCCTTGTGGCCCAGAAGGCAAATGGCATCCAGTGATGAATTAAGAAGAGTGTGGCCAGCAGGTTGAGGGAGGTTATCCCCCCCCTCTACTCTGCCCTAATCAGGCCACCTTGGAGTCTTGTGCCCAGTTCTGGGCTTCCCAGCTCAAGAAAGACAAAGAGCCACTGGAGAGTCCATTGGAGTGTCACAAAGATGATGAGGGGACTGGAACATGTCTCTTACAAGGAATGGCTAAGATCTCGATCTGTTTAGCCTGGAGAAAACTGAGAGGAGGTCAATGATTATAAATATCTAAAGGGCAGGTGACAAGAGAACAGAGCCAGACTCTTTTCAATGGTGCCCAGTGACAGGATGATGTACAATGAGCACAAACTGGGACACGGGGTATTCCACCTGAACATGAGGAAAGACTTCTTTGCTGTAAGGGTGACAGAGCACCGGAACTGGCTGCCCAGAGAGATTGTGGAATCTCCTTCTCTGGAGATATTCAAAACCCGTCTGGACATGTTCCTGTGCAGCCTGCTGTAGGTGAACCTGCCTTAGCAGGGGTGTTGGACTCCAAAGGTACCTTCCAACCCTGGCCGTTCTGTGATTCTCTGGTACTTAATACTCAGTAAATAGATTTCCCATGAAAGTCTTTAAGAGGGATCATTAAAGCTTAAATGAACCTGAAAAAATAAAAAAAGTTTAAAGTAATAGGTTTTAAGCTAGTCTGGAGAAAGATTATGAAAAGATCCAAGAAATCTATTTCCATTTTGTTTAGGCAGTTTGTAGGTGTTTGATATCAACAAATAATATTTTTCGAGGCAGGACACTGAAGGCTCTATTTGTCTTTTCTACATGAGCATGCAATCCTTGGTTGATATCATGCAGACTTAGAATCATGTACTGTTGACTACTTTGCTTTGTTAGTAGTTTTTGAACACTCCAAATATTGCTTCATGATTATGTTAATGCTTTTCATACATCTATTTTTCTGCAGATGGTTTGATTGCTTAGATTTAATTAGGTAAAACTGTTCTGTTCAAAACTAAGAGATAAACTGAGTACCTACTCCAACATTACTATAATTTGTAGATCATATGAATAGAAACTATGAAGACCTGAGTAGCTACTTTAGTAAGGAGGAAGAGAATAGAGGTATTATGTTCTGGTTAAGATGAGAATGATGATAAAAACAGTGCCCTGCTTCTTGGAAATCCAAAGAGTTTGGATTAGCATGTGTATAGTAAATTTAATAGACTCTACTGTGCATACAGAAACTCATGGGGACTGCCATGCTACAATAGCATAATGAGCTATTGGAGTGATGTCATAATCTCTTAAGTACTATTGACTAGAAAGTCAATGTCTGACTTGGACTGCTGGAAGCTATGCTTCCCTTCAAGGGAATACATTTTGTTCCGTGGTCACAATAAGCTGTTAGAATTTTAAAGGGGTATTTTGTTTGATTTGTTTTGGGTTTTTGTTTTTGGAGAAGGGCAATGAGGAGGGATGGATTCAGTTAGAGATTTCAATGAACAAAATGCTCCAAACTTGATTCAATCCCGTTGATAAAAAGCAAGCTGTTTAACAGGGAGACACAAGGTTTTGAGGAAAAGGATAGATAACTCCTTTTTCTGCAACCTGTCTGTTTTACCATTTCACCATCCAGTATGACAGGCTAAAATAGAAACAGAAAAATAACTCTTATAAATCATAAGGACTAAACCTCACTGGACGTAGGTTTGGCAGTTGGCATAGTTTTCTACTTGAAATAGAACAGTTTACAGAATGAACACGACCTTGCTGAGGTCAACGCATCCACAGCTATAAAATGTTGAGGGGGTGGGTTTAAGCCAGACAGCAATGTTGCGTTTTTACATCAAAACATATTCCCTAAACTGACAGAAGTTCACAAGAGAATCACTAGACCATATAATTTACCAAGAAGTACAAATAGAATACGGCACCTTTGAGAACTATTCAATGGATAGCTTTAGTGACCCTAGCGAGAAGTCTAGTTCATGGTTCAGAGCAGGTTGCTACACGTTGCCCTCTGTGGAAGCATGACCACATGCTTGGCCACATTTGTTTGGCCATGCAGGCATAAAGCCACAGCAGAGGGAGAACCTTGTTATTTTCCTGAGTATTTTTCTGAGTTTGTCCAGCACTTATTTGCACGGATTTGCACTTATTTGTTGGCCTGAGCAACAGGAGATTCAGGGCAAGCCCAATGGACTAGTGTACAGTTACCAGAGAAAAATTCTTCTGATGTGAGAAATGTCTTTAATTCAAGAAGACATTTATAAGAATATAGGTGGTCTACAGTGGATATTAATAGTAACTCCCACTGCATCACAGTTTCTTTGACCTCTTTGCTCAGTTTTTAACAGAGTGTTAGAGCATCATAACTAGATTTTTCTTCAGTGTTTGACTAAATAATGGCATACGATTTCCACTAATGAATGATATCACAATTGCATTTATGAATTTCACTGACCTGACCAATAGCCAAATCCACCTTCTGCCATAGTAAATGAGAACTTTTGAGGGAGGAGAGCAAGAAAATTCCTGCTCCTAAGAGAGAAAACTTTTCCTGCAGCACACCATCTGTTCCAGCTCATCTGACAGCTCTTGGTTTACACTCTCCTGTGCTGCAGACAGGAGGCAGGGATCAATAGCTTGCAAAGAAATTTCCTCAAGTGACAACTAAAAACCGCGAACCTATTATCACTTGTGAAATTTATTGTTTATGGGTTTGGAGGGGACTTGGTTTTTACAGTCTTACTTCATAATACAAAATCCCAAGAAAAAATCTGCATAAAAGAAAGTGGATAGAGAAGGCCTGACTTAGTGGGGACCTCCAGAAAGAGTGGGCATTTATCATTTATGACTCCTTCTGTCAGAGGGAAAAGTGGAGAAGAAAAAAGAAAAGCTCAAGAGCTCAGTGCTCTAGGACTTGTGATTTCTGAAAATTGTTAATAATATTTTTAAATTTTATGACCTTCAGTTGGATGATTAAATACCATCCTGCAAAGGTGTCAACTGGTGCTTCTGAAGATGTAGTTGCTCTCTTTTGAAATTCACTACAATTGTTCAGATGGAAGCTGTTGAGGCAAAGGGATGTAGCATCTGAGTAAACTTGAGAGCAACACTCTGTTCAGAATTTACAGGATTTGGCAGACTGGAAGAATCTTCATTTTAGACTAATAACTCATTGACATTATAGAGGAAAGTCTGCTGCCTACACTATTCTTGAACATTTTATAAGGTTAGCAAAACCCCTTCCAAACCCAAACAACAACAAAAGAATATTTTTCAAGCATTAATTATTTCTAGATTTTGTGGCATTAAAATTAGAAAAATACCTTAGCCTTCAAAATACCAACCCAGTAGACAGAGTTCCAAAAAAGTCATAAGCATGGTAAAGGGGGAACTAGAAATGTTATTCTTTAGATATCCAAGTTACTACGTTTTCCCATACAAATAGATAACATTACAATAATCCAAACTACAGCTGAATACTGTGGAAATTATTTTCTTTAGAGTTGTTTTTTTGGAGGACGAGGGCTGCTTACATGTAAGTTGACTAGAAATTCATGATAGCTGCATTGTATGTGTAAAATAGTGCATATATTAATGCCAAAAATATGTTTACATTTTTCTTAAAATCACAATGCCAAATCCTTCAAGTCAGTCTTCTTTTTAGTTTGTGAATGTTTCATTTTATCTTCATTGCAAAGAAGCACTCATAACGAGAGTAGAAATAAATTACTGAGCAGTAAAGAAACTTGCTGAGCCACACATCTTCCTCAGCCACCTCTTCCGGAGGGGTGCCTCTGCTTTCACAGTAAAGGAATCTTGGTAAGGAAAGTCACACATGGAAGGAAATCCCTGATTCAGGAAAGCCATTTCTTTATCATTTTCAAGCACTAATAAATATATATTAGTATACATGTTTAATACACATGTATTGCTATCCATGCAATGCATCTTACTACTGGTGGGGGCCAGCAGTAACAGCAGCCACACCCACTCCCACACAACACAGCCCTAGCAAGAGCTAGTGATCAGGAGCTCTGGGAACAGAGTGGGCAAGCAGAGTATGGTGTGTCTGGATGAACAGGGTGGGCAAGCAGAGCAGGACAGCTGGCCACCAGTCTGTGACCATGTGCAAAGGACACTCATCCTACCTGACCCTCAAGGAAGAATGATGGGCACTTGTCTGCAAAGCAAAGGCTGTAGCTCTGGTTGCATGCTCTGCACCATCTACTCCAGCACTGGACAATGTCTCCAACCAGATGGAACTACTGAGGGAAGACCAGACTGCAATAAGCACCTAGACTTTTCTCCTGGGACAGGTGGCAGAGCTGCCTGCAAAAGGTGTGCTTAGGTGAAGGAGATCCTGCAGCAGGTGGCTGAGATGCAGGGGGTGTGAGAACGCTATATAGTATCATAAAAGCTGAGAAGGAGCAAGATAGCTACTTCCAAGTGCAGTTTGCAGTACATTCACAGCCCAGAGCCAAACAGGCAAGAACGTCTTCACCAGCACACACAGAAGAGAGAGGGTCAATAATGAATAAGAATGGAAGCTAGGGCAAGCGTGATCAGGCAGAAGAGACTTCCCCTGAAGGCTGATGTGCCCTTGCAGAACTGCTTCATGATCGCTCTGCAGATCAAAGAGGAAACGCCCATCACATCAGGAGAGATGCTGGAGCTGAGTAAAGCAGCCCTACCTGATCTGCCCTCTGGGTAACAACCAGCACAACAAAGAAAAGGTGACAAGTGATTGTAGTGGATGACTCTTTTGAGAAATATGGAGGTACCCATTTGCCAACCTGACCCGCTTTCTAGAGAGGTGGGCTGTTTACTTGGGGCTCACACTAGAGATGTCACCAAGAGCCTATCAAGCCTTGTGCAGCCCACTCACTACTATCCACTCTTGTTGTTTCACATGGGCACCAGTGATATAACCAGGAACAGTCTGAAGGGTGTCAAGAAGGATTACAGAGCCCTGGAAGAAGCAGTGAGGGAATCTAGAACACAGGAGTTTTTTCATCACTCTTCCTGGTCAAAGGGATGGAGTTTGAAAGGGTGAGTTGAGCCTGGTAAATCAACAAATGGTTACAGGACTGGTGCTGCAGACAGGGAGTTGGTTCCTTAGACCATGGGGATCGCTTTGAGAAACATGGTCTACTGGTGGTTGATGGGATCCATCTGCCAGAAAAGGGAAAGAGGCCAAAGACATCGAGGGCAACAAAAACAGTCACTATTGGTACATCAGTGATAAAAGGAAGACTAGGAAGAATGTAGGCCCTCTCTGAAAGGAAACAGCAGGCCTGGTTACCCAGGATATGGAGAAGGCTGAGGCTTTCAATGATTTTTTGCCTAAGATTTCACTGGCAAGGGCTCAACCCATACTGCCCAAGTTGCAGAAGGCAAAGGTAGGGACTAGGAGAATGAAAAACCATCTGTAGGAAGGGATCATGTGCAGAACCATTTAAGGAACATGAAGGTACACAGGTCCATGCGCCCTGATGAGATGTATCCATGGGTCTTGAGGGAACTGGTGGATGAAGTTACTAAGACACTATCCATGATGTTTGAGAAGTTCCGTAGGGGTCAGTATTGGGACCTATGTTGTTTAACATCTTTGTCAGAGACATGGACAGTGGGATTGAGGGCACCCTCAGCAAGTTTGCAGGTGATATCAAGCTGTGTGATGTGGTCAGTATGCTGGTACGACAGGATGTCATCCAGAGGGACCTTGGCAGACTTGAGAGGTGGCTTTGTGTGAACCTCATGAAGGTCAACAAGTCCCTAGGTCAGGGCAATCCCCAGCACAATTACAGGCTGTGTAGAGAACAGATTGAGAGTAGCCCCGAAAAGAAAGACTTGGAGGGGCTGGTGGATGAGGTGTTTGACATGAACCAGCAATGTGCAATTGCAGCCCAGAAAGCCAAGTGTATCTTGGTCTGCAACAAAAGAAATGTGTCAAGCAGGTCCTGGGACTTGATTGTTCTTCTCTACTCCACTCTTGTGAGACCTTACCTAGAGTACTGCATTCAGTTCTGGAGGCTTCAGGACAGGAAGGACATTGATATATTAGAGCGACTTCAGAGAAGGGCCACAAAGATAATCAGAGGGCTGGACCACCTCCTGTATGAGGGGAGGATGAGATAGTTGGGAGACCTTATAGTGGCCTTCCAGTACTTAAAGATGGCCTAGAAAGATGGAGAGGGACTCTGTCAGGGAGTGTAGTGATAGGATGAGGGGTAATGGTTTTAACCTGAAAGAGGGTAGATTTAGACTAGATATTAGGAAAATGGGGTTGATGAGACACTGAAACAGGTTGCCCAGGAAAGTCATGGAAGCCATATCTCTGGTGGTGTTCAAGGCCAGGTTTTATGAGGCTTTGAGCAAACTGAAGCTGTCCCTGCCCATGGCAGGAGAGTTGAAACTGGATGATTTTAAGGCCCCTTCCAACCCAAACCGTTTTATATTTACAGGCTTCTTTCCAAGATGCCTCGATAATACAATCATCCTGCATTTTCTTACATTGTGCTTGCTGATCCTGCAAGGAGCTCTCCCAATTTTTCCCCTGTGGTATGGTCTTCCTGTCTTGACATGGAATAACACATGGATTTTGCTGTGCTCTAGAGCCTATAGTTCACTCTCCTGTACTTTGATAATGGGAGCAGAAAACTCCATCTTTAAAATACAGTACTTGTTTTCTCTTGACTCATGTACTTCACAGAGACAGTAGGAAGGTATCCGTCTAAATACAAATCAGTGACACGAAGGTAAAATGATAGTTTGAATTATCACTACAGCTATGAATTGCAGAAAATATGAAAGAAAATTTGGAATGTAGTGAAAATAGATTGCTAAAATGAGATGCTACAATGAGGTTTCTGCTGCTCTGTGTGTATATGTCTTCAAAAGAAGAAAAGGATGGAGCTCCTGAAGCAGGATTTTCCACTTACCACTGTGGTAGCTAAGCAACGTTGCATTTAGTAACATAATGAAATTAACTAAAACATTCATTCTTTCAAGTACTATCTAGTTCCCCATTCTCCAGGATATGACAATTATATAAGAGAGCCTGAAAGAAATTCTATCATCACTGTTGTTTCAGCATTTAATTCCTGTCCTTCACCCTCAATTAAATCAATGACTTAGACACCTTGGTGTTTTTGAAAATTCCTTTAGGTGTGTCTCTCTATCATCAGGTTATGAGATACTTTAAAAATCTGGTTTGTGGGCCAGATGGCCTCCTGAGAGCTATACACTGGAAGACTTGTGTGTTTTTTATTGTCATTCTGCATTTTGAGATTATTTTGGAGTTAGCAATCATTAATTTGCAGCTTATCTTGAATACAAATTGATCTATGTGTTATAATTAAAAAATATACAATGATCTTTGAGAGCGTGACACCCTGCCTTCAGATATCTGGCCCCTTGGCCAATATCAACCACATACGCAGACTGTCAACAGTCTGCCTCTGACCAGGACTGGTACCGTAAGAAGGATGCCACCTGCACTGATGGTATGATTCTCTTAAATCATGCTACCATCGGTGGAGCCGAGAGGCAGTGTGACTCTTACTGCATTCAAAATGCATTTGTGTAGACTGTTGTGGCAAGATGACCTGGACTCTGAGTGTTCCTGGCAGTCCACCAGAACCAAGACATCACTTAGATCCTCTGTTTGCTAATGGGGACTGGGAGAGTTGTGTTATGGGCACATTGTTCGTCTTTCCTACTATCTTACGAAAGCTTTGTTTTGTATTTTGTCGTCAGACTTCTTTACTGTTCAAAATCACAAGCCCTTAGATCTTCCATGCTGATTATATTTCATATACCTTGGTGGGAGAAATATGTTACAACTTCCCTGAAATCAGTGCAGCTTGATAATTTACTATTGTGAGGGACCCACCTTGCAGAATTTCAGGTACATTTGTATAGTTTACTTGAAATACAGTACAAGAAGGTTTTTTCTTAGTGAGGATAAATTTACCTTCTTGCATTCATTAACTGGATAAAACCTGAAACTGTTACACAGAATTTCTAATAAGAATACATTTTTGAAGGTATATATAGTTTTCAAATAGTCACATATAATCAGATTTAAACTTTGTTCATTCTTTCCCTATCACAGAGCTTCATTCCACCTGTGTCACACTATAATGAAATCCTTTGCTGGATAAGTAATTAGGAATTCTAGGAGGAGTTATTCACTTAGCCTTGGATTTCACTCTTCATGATAGTCTCTAACCAACAAAGACAATATTTCTTTCAATGCATGGAATGATAGCTGAAACAGGTTCTTCTAAATCCACCACCTGGTCTTTAATTTGCCTTTATGTAGATAAAAATATTTTTCTATTATCCTTTTCTATGAGGAGATGTCACGCTTCTTTTTGATAATGTATTTTATTAAATGCAAAACAGTGAAGTTAAAGGTCTGGTTTAAACCAACAAAAGCAATGAAATTTACCACTTCATCATCAACTTACTCCATATGCCTGGTTAATACAGTACATAATAGGAAAGTTGGCAACTGATCTAAACCCATTGTATAACTATTAGAAACGGTGAAATGGATTGAAAAGATACACTGAAGTGTTGGAGCATTTCCTTCATTTTTGTCTGCTTAAGGCATTCTCATAACTTGTTTTAATTTTTTTTTTGTGCCTGCTTATATACATACTGGTTTCATAGAATCATAGAAGAATCATAGAATCATTGGGTTGGAAAAGACCTTTGAGATCATCAAGTCCAACTGTACCTGTCCACTACTAAATCATATCCCTAAGCACTTCATCTACTCATCTTTTAAAAACCTCCAATGATGGTGACTCAACCGTCTCCCTGGGCAGCCTGTTCCAGTGCTTGATAATCATTTCAGTGAAGTTTTTTCTAACGTCCAATGGGAACCTCCCCTGGTGCAATTTGAAGCCATTCCCTCTTGTCCTATCACCTATCACTTGGGAGAAGAGACCCTCTTCTTCCCTCAGCCGCTCCTCATAAGACTTGCTCTCTAGACCCTGCACCAGCTTTGTTGCCCTTCTCTGGACACGCTCCAGCACCTCAATGTCTTTCTTGCATCGAGGGGCCCAGAACTGAACACAATATTCGAGGTGCGCTCTCACCAGTGCCAAGTACAGGGGCAAAATAACTTCCATGGTCCTGCTGGTCACACCGTTTCTGATATAAGCCAAGGTGCTATTGGCCTTCTTGGCCACCTGGGCACACTGCTGGCTCATGTTCAGTCGGCTGTCAACCAACACCCCAAGGTCCTTCCTCTGCCAGGCAGCTTCCCAGCCACTCTTCCCCAAGCCTGTAGCGCTGCACGAGATTGTTGTGTTCCACATGTAGGACTCCGCACTTGGCCTTGTTAAACCTCATCCCTTTGGTCTCAGCCCATCGATCCAGCCTGTTCAGATCCCTTTGTAGAGCCTCCTTACCTTCAAGCAGATCGACACTTCCTCCCAGCTTAGTGTCATCTGCGTACTTACTAAAAGTACACTCAATCCCTTCAACCAGCATGTTCCTGTCACAGCAAGCAAAAAATAATGGATCTTGTATTATCTTGGTTTTTTTTGCACCTTTTTTAAATTCAAAGTCAAACCTGGTGGATTAAATCTGGTTGAAAAAAGATAGTGCAAATTTTCAACATGAACATGAAACAGAAACAAATTTACCCCTATACTTCTTCCTATTTCTCATCTTAAGCCCTTTCTTCATACTTTGGTTTATAATGTCTTAAGATTTTCCAAACACCTCTGAGTTTTTAGATTAACTTTTATGACTCTTCCTCATTTAAAGCTCCATAGAGTGCATACTTTTTTCAGTTTAACATCTCTTCTGCCACATTTTATACCTTATTTCACACCCTATATTTTTCCATCTTCCTTGATACCTAATTATTTTAGTTCTATTTTCTCTTACCTTTCTTCATTCATTTTTGTTATTCTTTTTTTTTTCAGTTTAAATACTGTTCTTCATCTTCTAATAAAGTCTTTTGTTACTCTGCACAGTTCTTTCCTTAGTCATTAGAGGCAGTCTTTCAATCAGCTCACTTTTACCAGCTGAGAATTAGGCATCAAGGTACTTATTTTAAGGTTATTTCCAGTTGGTAAAATGAAGACATCTCAAGGGTGATTTATTCCACCTTTAGTGGGTGGAATAGACCCTTTTTTCCATTGCCTGTTGGATGAAACTACCTGATTAGATGCCTGGTTTTCAGAGGGCTGAAGATAAATGACATCTTCTTAATGTGGCAAAGATAACATTGAAATTCAAACCCATTTTCCTGTAGATGTTTCTGAAGAAACTTTCCAGCATGGCATGTACCCTGCCCTCTAGCAATTAGAGCCTATTTACAGTAGGTAGGATTGAGACCACATGGAGCATGTCCCAAGTCCTTTGTAACTCTGTTAGAAATGCCTGCTACAACATCTAATGTTTAATGCCAGTGCTCAGAAGGCTTTTTTTAGAAATGTGGGTTAATTAATTTTTTAAATCATCCTTCTGCCTAGATTACCATGTTTTGGTTTTGTTTTATTTATTTTGTTTTAAACACAACAACTAAAATTCTCACCCCCCCAATGAAAAACAAAGCTTTACTCTAATCCTTCTTAAGATAAGTAATTTCTCACGAAAAAAATAGCAGCTTGCTTACAGAACTACTTCTTGTGATAAAGATTTAGGATAAGAATAATAAATCTTCATAAAATATCAATTAAAACATTTATGTTACCAAATTTTTACTTGGAGACTGAAGACAGAATTGAGGGGCATTTTATGTACAAAGAACACTTATACTTAGCGGACTTCGTGCTTAAACATAATTGCAACATGCTCCTTCAGGCATTTTAATTTGAACACTTACAAGGTGAGGAGTGTATTGGAGGGTTTGTTAGTTTGGTTGGGTTTTGGTAGCAAGAACAGTATTTTGCTTCTCTGCATATAAAAGGGATGAAAAGCCGACTTAGGTTTCTTGAAGTCCCTACTCTGTGCTTTCATATTAGATCTTTGGGAGGGAATGCTGGGTAAGTAATGAAAGAAACTGATTTTGCACATGTATTTTTAAAACTAGTAGTCTTTTAAATTTGCTTGTTTAGAAAAATATATTTCTTTTTGCCTGATAATTTTATATATTTGTTTAAATTTAATCTTCTTTTATAATACGTATTATCTTCTATGATAGGCATTATATTCTGTCATGAGCTTAACAATAACTAATTTTTAGGTGTGAATTCTTGGTTTTAAGTTTATTTCTTGTGAAAATAATCTAGTTTATTTTAAAAGCTGATTCACATTTTCAAGATTACCTCACATTGTATTTCTCTTGGTCATAATCTTACACCATCATAATGATCTCTGCAGACAGATCTTAGTCTTTTGTAAATGAAAAAAACCCTCTAGTGTTTTCCAAACTTTGTGGGAAGATTAATGATCCTTTCAGTACTTAAAATTAACTTTGGAGAAATATTTTATAATCATATAAACTACACTGCATAAAATTTTTGGCAAGTATTTAGGTGTGGTCTGAATACAGTTTACAAAAGCAGCTCTACATTAGTATTCAGGTATTCTTAGGCTTTATGTTTAATTTAAATCAGTAACACCATTCTGGAAAAAAAAAAAAAAGGAGATCAGATCGCAGTTATGGCAGAGAACATAAAGGCAGTAGGTCAGGTTATTTTCATGTAATTGTGACATGTATAACACTCAACCTCAGCAGTATAAAACAATAAGGACAAGTTCAAGAATTGCTGTAGAAGGGTAGACTACTGCATGTCCTATGTCTTTTGTGAAATCCCCATGCAGATATCTTGGAGAACTCTGGTGTTGGTGATGGCACTAGGAGCTTATGTTTAGGCAAATGAATTCCTATCAAGAGTTGGATTGTGGTCTATATGATGCCCGCACAGAAGTGCTTCTGTTATGGTTAGAGATCTAATCAGCCAGTCAATGGGTTAGAACACTACACAGCTGACTGAGCAGTAGATGCCTGTGTTTCAATTAGCTGAACTATTCTTTCAGCACCTTTGACAGTATTTACTAGATCTCCATTGATTTTAACGGGGGTGTAGACACTAGATAATAGGAACTATCCTCTGTTTTGTGCTTCAGGTAGTGTGTTGTAGATACTAGAGATGTGATTTAAATGCATAAACACACTGTCTGAGAATCTACAGGATATGTGAAATATCTGCATAGGAATGGTTGATATGACATGCGAACTGTGGGAGTCCATGATTTTCTGGAATAACAGCTGGAAACCAGACAAGGTAGAGAACTCTAAAAAGTCTAACAAAATTTTACAGTTTAAGTGCCTTTTCCGTACTGTGCTTGAATTATCAATTTCTTTATTCTTACAATGAATATGGATTATAGAATAAGGGAGGGGAAAAAAAAAAAAGAAAAAAAAAGAGTCACATTCTCTTTTGCTCAGTCTGTCCCAGACTCATCTATTGCTGGAGGCTAGGAGAGCATTTGGAAAAATGATCATCCTATGCTTTCTCTTTTCTTTGTATTCTTCCTTAAACATCTACTGTTGGTCTAAGCTGAGATGCTGGGTTAGACAATCTTTGATCTTCTCCACTACAACCATCGTATGTTCTTTTAACTATTATTTAATAAAAGAGGTAAACGTTTCGTCGTCAATGATTTTGATTTTTCAGGAGCAACAAAAAATATATACCAAAACTATAAAAAAATAAAACCAACAAAACTTTAAGAAGTAATGTGCTAATAATGTTAAACACCTATGATTGAAGCATTCTTTAATTTCTTCCAAATCCTGTATACAATCGAGCCATAATAAAAGTCTTATAGTGATTCCTAGAGCTTGCCATTAGGCTACACATGGAAATATTTTTTCAAATGATGAAAATCAAGAATATGTTTAGGTTATACAATTTCAAAAAACCTTGAAACCTATTCCCTACCAGACAAACGTTTTTGGTAGCAAAGATAGGAAAATAAAAATGCCATAGATAAAGCATAATAGAGAAACATTAATCTGACAATAAAATCTTCAGGTAATAAAAAAGAATATTCACCATTGTGAAATTATGTGAAGTATTATAGCACTGACATGTCATTCTGGATTTTGATACTGAGGTCTCCTTGGAGGAAAAACATCCCTGCTGGGGAAACTTCTGGTAACACTTTACTGACTTCCTCCCAGCTATTCTATCTTGGCAGAAGCTTGAAAAAGTTTCTGTCTGAATGCCGCTACTTGAATCAAAGAGAAGGTGCCATAATCATGTTTACAGAATGTGCTCTTGTCTGTGGTATCAGCACATGGTGTGATAAATACTGTACCTGCCATATGGAGGTTGGATACTACAGGAAATGTAACTCATTAGCCACATCTCCACTTGTGATTGGATTTTGCATGCACATACATGCTGCATATTACTGTGGCTGTAACTAAAATTAGGGTGCTTAAAAGTCTGTACTTAGTCTACAAGGTCCTGCAGGAAAGTTCCTTCCCTCCAAATGATCCAGTAGGAGTTTCAATAACTTCGTCTCAGGTGAAAATTGCTCTTTGCAATAAATCATGGTCATGTCATGCTTTGATACATTGTAGTGAAATGCCTTAACAAAAATTCTGGCTGTAATTAACATACCAAGTTTTTGTTGTAATAACTAAGAAAAAAAATGTGATTATGTGTTATTTTTCCACAACAACTTAATTATAATACATGCATTACATAAATTCAATTTGCATTGAAAGTATAGGTATATTCTAGAATTAAGTGAAACTTTTTTGATCCAACTTTCCTTGCCAAATTAAATACAGCACAAATTAACTTCCTTTTAGTAAGTACTATTGTTATATTGTGTGATCAGACTTATAGAACATGAAATAATGGGGGAAAAATGTACTTTTAATTCAAGGGAACAGTCTAGAAAAAAAAGCCAGTGTTGCAGTGATTAAATGGAGAATTACAGAAACATGACTGCCAAATCACAGAATCAAAGAATGGTTGACAGTCATGGGGACCTCTAGAGCTGAACTTTGGCTAATTCTCCTGCTCAAGCAGAGCCACCTAGAACACATTCATAGAATCATAGAATGGTTTGAGGTGAAAGGGACCTTAAAGATCATCTAATTCCTTTGTGTGGTCAGGGAACCCTCCCACTAGACCAGGTTGTTCAAGGCCCCATCCAACCTAGCCTTGAGCACTTCCAGCGATGGGGCATCAACAACTTGCCCGGGCAACCAGTCCCAGTGCCTCACCACCCTCACTGTGAAGAGTTTCCTCCTAACGCCTGGTCTAAATCTTCCCCTCTCTGATTTATAGCCATTCTCCCTAGTCCTATCACTACATTCCAAGGACCACGTCCAGATGGCTCTTGAATATCTCCAATGATGGAGACTCCACAGCCTCTCTGAGCAACCTGTGCCAGAGCTCGATCACCTTCATTATAAAAAAGCATTTCCAGATCTTGAGATGGAGTTTCCTGACTTTTCGGTTTTGCGAGTTGTCTCTGATCCTGTCAGTAAGCACCGCAGAAAAGAGTCTGCCTCTGATGTCTCTACCCTTTAAGTATTTATACACATAGATGAGATCCCTCCTGAGCATTCTCTTGTCCAGGTCGAACAGTCACAGCTCTCTCAGTCTTTCCTCTGAGAGATGCTCCAGTCCCTTCATCATCTCTGCTGTCCTTTGTCAGACTCCCTCCAGTATTTCCACGTTTCTTTTGAATTAAGGAGCTCAGAACTGGACCCAGCTGTCGCCTCACCAGTGTTGAGTAGTCAGGAAGGATCACCTCCCTTGACCTGCTGGCTGCACTAGAAAGAAAACAGGAAGGCAAGGGAAAGGAAAAGATGGAAATAAGGAAAAATACAGATGTAAATGTTGGTTTTTGTTTCTTTGTTTGGAGAGACATGGGAAGACATATGTTCAGCCATGTAAGTGTTGTTAGGTACAACTAATAGAAACTTAGCAAACAATGCAATCAATCATATAGTAACCTAAATAGTGAATATTGCTTCATAATAAGTTACTTCTATTGCAAATAATAACTGTGCCTTCAAGAGTATTCATCCACACTTTCTGGAAGCATATACTTCCGAAGCACTTTGTAGAAATTGTCATTATTTTAGTGGAGAAACTTATGCTCAATGACATGATGTGATTTGTCAACAGTGTCACAGTAAGCCAGCAGGAGGCTGAAAATAAAACTCAGATCTCTAATGTCCCACTTGATACCATCTCTGTAGGAAGACATTCTGCACTGGACATTGACTACAATAATTCTGTATTTAATTTAGATGTAAACTAATAATAGCGCAGTTAACATTAATTGCATCTGTTGTATTTTCCAGATTGTTGACTGAATTATTCTAAAAATACATACATACATCTTTTGCAGATAAAGGTATGACAAATTGAGGGTTAAATTTCAATACAGTTTGTTTCTATTTCCATATCTTTGATTTCTGCATACAGTTAAAAAAAACCCAAACAAAACAACTAACAACACGATAGCAAAAGTCTCCACAACTAAACTTCTTTTCATTAGTTATGTTTTAATACTAATGCTACAATTCTGAAATTCAAAGATAAGTCCCAGTAGCTTCCCTTAGGTAAGAAATTTCTCACTTTGAAGAGAAATTAGCTTCAGTGTGTTGAAACTGATTTTCAGGTGCCTGCAGATGAAATTCTTCTGCAAGTTTGCTTAAAGCTTTTAGATTGCATCATATATGACCTTGTGATGGTAAAGCAAGCAATGAAATGAGAATTAAAAAAACCTATGAACAGAAAGAATGCTTCTATTATTTTTCCTCAGTCTGCTGTATTCCAGAGTTTTCACATCACTGACCTGGTACCCATGTCACAATCATCGCTATCGAGTCAGTACATTACTTTACATGGAGGTGAATACTAATTTACTAATTTGCAGTTTAGCTTTTACATTTCCATAAGTAGACTGTAAATAGACTGAAGCAGCTTGTACTTTCTGAAAAAGTGTTTCTGAAACATGGAGACTGGGTATTCTTAAATCCTGGAAGGAATTTTCTTGAACAATATATCTCTGTTTAAGAGAACATCATTCCTCTCTCATCAAATAAACAGTGGTGTAATTCAAGTATTCTAACGAGCAAAGTAATAATGAAAAGAATCTTTTAGACAGCTGGTAGAATAGTTATATCATATAGATAATTTTTGTTATGTTTTGTCAAATAATTTAATTTTTTCCCTATCTTAACTTCTACAAATCTAAATGAAAGAACTCTTTCCATATTCTCTGCAATGACATTTGCTGTAAATTTAATTTATAATATTGTACCAAGTATCCACTGCTGCACTGTCATTGAGATTATTGAAATGATAGTTCTGCTAGATAATCTATCAATCCAAACTGCAGGACTCGGACCAATCTCGTCTATATTAAAATTACCTTCCCTGTAAGAAAGACATAATTCTTCTCCTTTCTTTCACAACTTTGCCTTCTGTTTTGAGTTTTATGAATAATTGCTTTCTACTGATCAAAACCAAATCCTAATATACTGCACACATGGTCATTGATCACTATAAGCACTAATGTATAAATAAAAATATGTTTGTTTCCAACTAAAACTGACATCTCTATAATAAGACCTCATACACACAAGCTAGTACATTACTATACCACACCCGGAGAGACTGATTGCTCAGTTTCTTGAGAGTTTTTCCAGATGAAATAGGGATCCTATACTAATGAAATATAGAAATAATGGTATATATTTCCTGTGTAAAGAAAAAATCTGTTTGTATGTATTTTATTGTTAAATTAACTGAACCCTAGGATTCTCAATTAGTTAAAGTAGTATTGCAAGTATATATTTAAACAAAAGTACATTTACAGCTTTGGCTTGGTATATTACTATAAACCTGTTTTCTAGGTCTCATCTACTTTTAGATAAGACATGCTTTGATATTCCCTTCCCCTTTTCTAGTGGATATTTATCCATGCCACATGACCACCATATGATTTGTGTACAATTGCTCACTTGTTTTTGATAAAGGCTATAAATAAATCTATGGCAAGTAATACAATAGAAATGTTTTCAGGCTTACTAGCACCCGATAAACTTCAGTAAATGTGGTGAAAAGAAAGGGAGAGAGAAAGGAGAAGGGAAAGGGGAAGGGGGAGAGGGAGAGGGAGAAGAAAGAGAAAAGGGGAAAGAGAAAGGGGAAAAGGAAAGGGAAAAAGGGAAAGGGAAAAAGGAAATGGAAAAGGGAAAAAGGAAAGGAGAAGGGGAAGGGGGAGGGGAAGAAGAAAGAGAAAAGGGGAAAGGGAATGGGGAAAAGGAAAGGGAAAAAGGGGAAAGGGAAAGGGGAAAAGTAAAAGGAAAAAGGGAAAGAGAAAAAGGAAACGGAAAAGGGGAAAAGGAAAGGGGAAGAGGAAGGGGAAGGGGAGGGGGAGGGGGAGAAGAAAGAGAAAAGGGGAAAGGGAAAGGGGAAATGGAAGGGAAAAAGGGGAAAGGGAAAAGGAAATGGAAAAAGGGAAAAGTAAAGGGGAAGGGGAAGAGAAAAGGAAAGGGAAACTAAGTCCAACTTTTGTAAGTTAGCTGAGCATGACTTTTTCTTTCTCATGCACCACGTCATCTATATTAGGTTTGACAGGTGTAGACAAACAGTCTGGAAACAAATAAAAAGAGGTGTGTTCCCTGAAAATCTCCATACTTTCTTTTTAAAGAATTTCTCCATGCTCATTCTAACAATGGCCACTAAGTGGCTAGTTCTATTAAATCCAAAACAAATTAAGACTTTTTTTTCTTAAATAAAATAAAACAATCTAATCAAAGCTTATTACAGAAAGATCTAAATTAAAAATAATTTGTGACTTTGGTAAAGTTTGAATGTTTTGCATTTCTTTAAAAAAACAATTTTAGTCCATTCATTAGCCAGGGACAAGGTCTTTTTCCCCAAGCTAGTTTGCTGTACAGTGTGCTTCCAAGATTAGTCTAACTTTACTGGATTTTGTAAGTAGTACAAGTGCTTTAAGTGTTACATGTTCAATTAAGAGAAGTAGGGAAAGGGATCTCTAAAATTTAATTTTAACTTCCTGCTGAGAAGGACTTTTAGTTCCTTTCTTTATCCATAAACAGACAGAACTTGTCCTCACTTTGACAAATCCTGCACTTAATTATTTCAATGGGAAAGGCACTACCATCAAGCAACATTTTGAATGGGGGTGATGGAAAGAGAAGATCAGGAAATATAATTCTTTTCATGCTTTTCTATCTTTATTTTTCTATTTTGTATCTTTTTTTCGGCTTCTAATTCATCTTACAATTTCTAAACCACAGAAATCAAAGCATCTTTTTTTTTTTTTTGATGTCTCAAAGGAAAATGAAAATAAAAATGAACCTTTACTTGGAGAAAGAATGAGAAGACTTCTCCTGCGCTCTGCCTGGACCAAACTCCTCTATTACTGTGATGGTTACATATTCCACTCATAAGAAATGCTCAATGATTATAAAGATTGTAGTCTGACCCCTTCCAATAATGATTGGATTCATATTATATCAGCAAAGTCAACTTCAAAACACAGTTAATGTGAAGAACAGACTTCTTTCCCTTGTCAAAAAAAGCCATGTGGCATTATGGTTTGCCTTCCACTCAGTGTCTGATTTAGTTGCTAAGTATAAATATGTTTCATTGTTAAGATGTCTTATTATATATGCTCTCAGCTTCCCACTTCCCCTCCGCAGAGGCAAAGCTACTGTCATTTTTACAATCCATGGTACTGGATTCCTTAGGTTTCTCAAATGACACTAGAAGCCTATGTGTGGGGAACCAAACGAGTGACCAGCAAAGAGCACTGTCCTCACTCTTGACAAGATGCAGCACTAGATGTCAAATCTGTGTTTGGATCTTGCTTTAAGCATAGTTAGCATAGTGAAGAACTCAGGATAGTTTAATTGCTAAGAAGTTTTGAATCAAATGTATCAACATAATTTTGTAAATGACAATGTTTAAAATATTACCAAACACTACATTAAAAAATCCCCAGACCTTCAACTGTTAGTAAGCTGTACTCTATTTTATTTTCCAAAATATAAGCATATGATCCCTTTAAAATTGTTTCACTACCTACAGTTGTATTTTTATTACCAAGTATGTGCACTGTTTATCTTAAATATATACCACACAATACACAATCATTATCATCTACTAAATAAAATAAATTGTTAAAAATAATAAAAAATAGAAATTTTACACTGTTCCTAAATACATTCTGATTAAAAAAAAAATCACCAGCTGGTAACAGATACCTAATTTAGAGTTAAGGCATATGAGAGACATGGGGCCACATTCCATGACAGAAAGGCTCCAGAGAAATGTTTGATCATTCTTTGTGATGCATAAAATATGTCACAGCTGTACTATAAAAGATATCAGCCATCAGGTAAGGCTGTCATTTGCCCTTGCTGTATTATATTGGAAAAACATAGTGTGTCAGCCTTGTACTTGTGTGAGATTATTGCCCAAGAAAACATAACCTATTTAGTCTGCGTACATATTACCATACCCCTGCTCTATTTCAAAAGAAAGTAGTCATAAAATAAACATGGTAAGGAGAGTAGATCTGGTTGATATTTTGTTTCAACATACACCTATTTCATATGTTATAAGTTGTGAATATGTTAAGTACTGGTCTACATTAAAGCTAGGTTCTACCAAAGGATTGCATATTTCTCTGGAGACTAGTTCCTTTCATATGATTTGTTATGCACACATCTTATTTTAGTTTAAAATCTAAGCCTGTGCCACAAATAATAGGTATAACAAAAGAACAATGGCAGTAAAAGTAGACCAAAATCCATAAAGTTTTATTATACTTCCCATTAACTCATAGATATTTAAAAATTACATTTATGAAGGCATCCACATTATTAACATATTCATCAAAATACATAGAAATTATAACTGTTAGAATTTTAGCAGATTTTAATGATTTTGTCTCCGCTATGTTTGTCCATCAGGAACTATGTTTATCAAAAATTCCTGTCTCATTATTTATTGGGTAGAGAGGAAATGTCATAGTTATGAAAATAAAAAATACCTGTTAAAATAACTTTGGATATTGACCTTTGAGCAACATTTATTAAATGTAGTAGGGTTACATAAAATACAATATTTTAATATGGGAGATGTAGAAAACGCACAGAGATGTGTTGGGTGGACCAGTAGTTAAAGTTTGTAACAGTTGTGGTATCATAAATTATCTTTATTGAGATGCAGAGATAGATGCTATACTATTTTTCTACTTTAATGTGTTTAGAGTTTGGAGTGAGTTTAGTGTTGATCATTTGAGATTTTACTCCAGGGTCTTTGGTGTTTAAAATTACTCTAATTTGCAAAAAGAAACACTAACATTATTTAAAAATGCCGCAAGAAAAATGGAAATGCAAGATAAAGAACATGATTATAAAGGTAAGTTTATTCAGATTCACCTGAAATTATATGTATGCTGATGAATAACAATTACAGCTTCCAATGCCATTACAATCAATTTTACCTATTGTGTAAATATCTTGGGGTTTTCAAAAACTTTTCAAACTTAAACAGACTTATTTAAATGACAGTTTTAGCATTAGTTGCTTGGTAAGAAAATGAAAGTCATTATTTTTTTAATTGAATTTGAAGAAACACTTTTCAGAGAGAATTAACATACGGCACAACAGACAAAATCGATTAAGGCCCGCCATCTGGCAGAAGTCTAGAAAAGTTGCTGCCATATGTTTTGACCAAGACTGCAAAATAAACTGTTTTATACTGTCAGCACCTCCAGTTCTGTTTTATAAATTACGTTTAGTTTTATTATATATATGAAAAAGATTAGGAAAGGTTTCATCTATGACTGGCCACTTAATTGGAAAACAGACGCTATATAAAATTTTAAAACAGGCACAAGGTGGACGAGGCTCAGTTTGAAAGCTATTTGACAGCTGTAAGTAACAAAATTGCAAGGATTGCTATAAATTGTTTATTAGACAGATCTTTAATTCTTAATCAGTAATGTTTAAATAATTCTTCAATATTTAACAACTGTAGTTTTCCTTTGATAATAATTGCAGAAGAAAAGACAATATAAAATTCCTGGGCAGAAAGGGAGAATGTCCATGAAATTCATGCATAATATTAAGAAGTGGTGAAATGAAGAAAAAAAAAAATCCATCTTTCTCTTAAAAGGATATGGTTTCATAAAGAATAGATTTTAAAAATCAGTATATATGTATGTTGCTGTTGGAAAAATAACATATCAGGTTCAAATGAAATTTAGGAATGTTAATCTCTTTTCCAGCTGCTATTTTTGTTTTATGGTATTTTTACAGCTGTTTTTAATTTCTTTTAAGAAATACTAAACCTTTCGGAGTATTCCCAAGTGAAACACCACGGTACAGATAATTGGTTTCATTGCAACTCAGATTATGAACATCATTTTTCAGTTGTTACTTTCAAACTATATACACAGCTAAATCTGTAAGCCATTTTCTTTATTTTAGCTACCATTAAAAATGGAGAAAATAGCTTAAAATATCACAGATCCTTAACGTCTTTCTGAGAATTTGTGATGTTTGAAAACATTTACTTATTAATGAAGAATGTTTATTATAAATGCAAAACTATCTTCAAATATATTTCTGCTTATACAATATATGTATGGAAACAAATCAATTATTGCTGACAGAAGACATTATCAATTGATTTCTCTATGCACCAGAAAAGCACTTGTATTCTAAAACAGTCCTTTTGAAGGGAATATGGGTATAGAAGTAATTTAATTCAGTTTTGAATAAATTTCATAGCAACTATAACTGACGAGCTCTTAATAATATCTCCAATATTACCTACGTCCTGTGCTCTGTGCACATCATTTTGTAGTTTGCTATCACAATTCTTGAAGGAAAAAGCAGGCTAAATTTTCCACCTCTCTCCCCCTCCCCTTGGCCTCTGTTTAATATGGAGCACACAGTACTAAGCAACACCTGGATATTTCTTTTTATCCTGATGTTCAACATGTGGTTCCACATGGTATTTATGACATATCCTCTAAGCCTTGAAGCAAACAAGCTTTCATTTTTCTTCATAGGCTTCTTATCTGTGTCATCACTGTAATATCAACACGCTTCATAAGGAGTAATTAATTTATTCTCAGAAAGCTTCTGTGAGATCAGGAAATACTTGAATGAACATTTACAATGGTAGAACAGAGAGAGGCACTGAGAGCTGTAGTTACATTTCAACTAAAGGAGAAACAGGTACAGAACCCAGATTGGTCTTAACCTGTGGACTCTCTTACAAGATAGCTCTCAGTTTTCCAGAGAATTCTAGCCCGCTTAGCTTGTTCAAAACCTTTGTTATTTTTTGCCCGATGTACCCAGTGAAAATCTAGCTCACACTCCTCTGAATTTGTAGAGTTTGGCTTTGGCCTGAAATTAAATGGGCAGCAGAAGTAAAAACTACGTGTGATCAAATAATAAATAGTGTTATGAAAACACACACACATGGGGAAACAGAGTTAACACTCGATGTATAACCTTAATGTTGCCATTTCCTTCCTCTGGGTGCTTCTCTTTTTCTTGCCCATTTCACTTAATACTAGGTTTTTTGAATACTTGAAAAACAGAAAATCCAAAATATTTTCTTGTAGTGAAAATTTTTATACAGTAAAATTTTTATAAGTATATTTCTTATTTATACATATATATTTACAAACAATGAGGCAGAAAGGATTGCCTTATTCTATATATAATGTCTCTTTTAAACCTTGCTTTCTTCCACAAACATCTTCATATATTTTACAGTAAAATGCAGGACACCTTCATGCTCTTCTTTATTCCCTGTGGACTGTCACTCAGTTTGGAATTCCCTGTGACATTTCTGCAAGCTACACACACATGCACAGAACCACAAAGAATATAAAACAGACAGTTTTGACATCAATTACAAAATTCGCTATGAATTCATACACACCCTTACCCTGGGTCACACATCAACATCAATTTCATTGCAGCACTAAGAAACACACGTGAGACTAAGACTAATCCCTGTGCCAGTTTCATATTTTTAGGCAAATACTCACTGCCATCTCTCTGACTTAGGAACCTGTGTCTTGTTTTTAAACATGAAGTGTACAGGAGACTAATCCTAACATACAGACAATTGACACTTAGGGCTTGTGTAAAGAGAAGAAAGTGATGAGAAGAACAATTGAGAACTGTGTCATGCAGAAATTCTGTCTTTCAGCTAGCTATTATGAGTTTTTTTGTTTGCTTATTTGGTTTGAGGTACATAACACCTCACTGCTGTGTGACTTTGGCACATTCGAAAATTGTAACTCTACTTCAGATAGCTCAGGTCTTCATTCTAAAATAAGTTAGGCCATTGAAATTGGTAAAATAATAATTCTTCAGAAGTGTTCACCATGAAATTTCTCAGAAACCCATGTTCTGAGAGAGGGTGAGTTTTTTTGCTTACATCAAGTTGGTATCTTTATTGATAATCTGGAAAAACATTAATTTTTTCTGGAAAAGCTTGCAGGTGTAATAAAAACTAGTGAAGTAGTAAGTAATGATGAGGACACTGCAGTATTACCAAGTGATATAGAATCATAAAATTATAGAATAATTTAGGTTGGAAAAGATCTTTAAGATCAAGTCCAAACCCTTATCCTAACACTGCCAAGCTGCCACAAAGTGTGACCGAATATAAATTACTTGTGGAACCAATCTCTTTCAAACAGGATACATTTTATGTCAGGCACATGTGCAGTCATATATCTGGCAACAACAAAAAATGTAGATCCATAGGGTTGAAGGATTATAGTTTGGAAATCAATGACATGCTAGAAGATAGAATAAGAGTAAGTAAGTGGCTGAACATGAGTTACCAGCACAGTTTAGCCTGGTGGCTATGGTGGGCGTGGCTCCTCATTATATGGACATGAGGATAATGAGGGAAACATTCAGCCTTGTTGAATCAGATATTGGAGCAGTCCTCAACTTACTGAGGTGATCAAGGTCCTGTGAAACAACAGTTCCTAAAATAAAGGAATTATTTCAAAAAGACTGTTTTCTTACACATTCTTGGTGTCTTTGACCATAATATCTTTGTAGAGTCAAAACATTCATATGCAAGATAGAATAAGACAAACAAAGAAATTAACATACATGTTATGAAAGATTTAAGTATTAAAATGTGAGGAATAAGAATAGAAAATATGGAATTTTTGCCCAGTTTTAGTCATTAAGAGAAGTAATAAGTTACGCATCGATCATGTGTTATTGTTAAACATCTATAGCTATTATTCCTGGAAACTTCTCTTCAGATATTCCAAAGATATAACTTACAAATAGACAAATGATTTTCAGGAAAGAGCTTGCTTTTTCTAACGACAGACGAACTTCATTTATAAACCATACTTTATCAGGAAAATACCCTTATGCATCATTGTTAACAGTAACGCATAGGATTACTATGCCTGAAGAAGATTACAGAATGGAGATATTGGTTTGGTTTGTTTTTTTTTTTTCCTACTTTTTATTTTGTGCTACTAACAACATTTGTCATGCAATGTTTCACAATTATGTTCACACAAGCAGTCAAGTAGTGTTTCTTTCGTTGTATGAACATTTGCCAGAGGAATAAGAACTTGACATCCTCTTCCGCCCCAATGTATGAAAATGTAGAAGAAATCATAGGAACAGTACAAAAACTTGCAGAATAACTCAAACATAAATCTGTCTGACTCTGTTTTCCAAATTTAACTGAATTTCAAAATGTAGTAGATTAAAAGGACATTGTGCGTTTTAATATAATATAATATAATATAATATAATATAATATAATATAATGTGTTGGTAATATAATGTCTAGATAAATGGAACGAAGATACAAAGAGAAAAGTTAATTGTTGAAAATAAGCAGGATTTAGAACTTTACGTTAAGACACTCAAGTGAAAGGTATACATAAAGAGGGATAGCTTTCAAAGCATAACTTCGTAAATTTATTGATTTTAATTGAAGCAGTAGGTGATCGTTTCTAATCTCAAAGCTGTTCTATTTTAATAAATTCAATGGAGAATGTAAACACCAAATGTCTGAAATCACGTAATATGAGGTTGGTTCTCTTCAACCATTTTCAGCTCCTCTCAAGCCACAGATTATGAGGAATCATGAGGGGAGTTCTGAACGTTGTAGTGTTTTCCTAAGCTCACAAAAAGTTTTATATTACTGCAAGATATCTTTATTCACTGCTGCTTCAGTTTTTGAGCTTCCTGAAGAGGATTTACAAGCAAAAATATATACTTTCTCCCTATACCATCATACTGAGACCCAGTAGTGTTAAGTCAGAAGATGTTTTTCAAGATCCTATCAGGAGTTCTGTAAGGTACAAGGAATCCTTTAATACAACAAACTAGTAGGTTCTTCAGCCTTACTCGGAGTCTTGATGGACATGGATGAGTACAGATATACCTAATTCGCCCTTCTGATATTTTATATATTTTTAGGTGAAAATTTGCTACAAATTAAATGCCACATAGCTGGTTCAGTGTGGTGTCTAAACTAACATGTTCTTGAAGGAACTGCTTTATCTAATGGCTTTAAATTTAATGCCTTGCCACTTCAAAGCACAGGCAGAAGAGCTCAGGTCTTTCTATATCTGTGCTGTGATTCATATTTATATTCAATAACTGTTCTTTCTGTATTTTTTCTATCCTGAGCAAAACAGTTCCAAAACGTTTCCTCACATGAAGTTACTATTGTTTTACTTTCTTAAACACTGGAGTTCTTCAGGGAAAGTAAAATACTCCTTAATTCTGGACCTCACTGTTTTTGCAACAGAAAAGAAAGTAGCCTATGATTCTTAAAATGGAATTTCTGCCAGAAACATGGCATCTTAGAAATATTTGACAATACATTTGCAAGTGGATTGAGAATGAAGAGGGAACCAATATTGGCAATATTTCTGCTGAATACCAGAAAAGACAGTAAGGGTGTCCAAGGATCAACTGTCCCATGGTGTTCCGTGTGGACTGTATGCCTTGAGATGCAGACAGACTGCAAGGAGGAATAAATTCTGCCATCGGTTTGTAAAAGTGCATCTAACCAACTGCACGTGCTAAATGGGTTGGTCGTTCTGCAGATTAGTGCAGTTAAGTTTCATTCAACAACGGCTTTTTTGATTTATCCCAGAAGACATAAGTATTTATTGGTATTTTTGCTTTCTTTTTTCAATTTCTCTGTTAGAAAGCCTTAATCACAGAGCCATAAACACTATTCCAGAGAATATGCATACAAAAGACATTGTAAAAAACTGGCCACTTGAAATAAAAGAGTAGAACCAGACTGAGTTCTGTGGTATTTCCTAAATTTGGATATTGATCTTTACTTACTTTTGTGGTACTCGTTCTTGTATGATGATTTTGATTGATAGATCTAAACAGACAACAAGTGAGCAAAGATTCCCTCTGTGATCAAGAAATAACTGTACCTAAGAAATAAGATGTAGTATTATGGAAAAACTAGTGTTATACCACTAAAGTAATATAGAAAATGATGTAAATTGAAAAAATAATTTTTGCATCTTAAAAAAACCAAAATAACACTTATAATTTTTTGCAATAAGACCAATAAGAAGTTGATTTTGCACTTTGATCTTCTCCACAGACTTTGATTTTCTAACCATACACAGAACAAAAATCTATGTAAGTTACATATTTTCTTTTTATACTCACAAGTACCTTACAACAAAATGTTACAGTAAATTACTTCATGTTAGACCTGATTTTTGAAATCAATACATCACAAGCTCATGGATAGCCTGTACTGCTTACAGTCCTTGCTTTTAAAAAGTTGTTAATAAGTGCCAAGCATATGTCAATTACTCAGGCACCGAATACTTTATTATAACATATCTTAAATCTAACAGGCATTCAACTGTTTCGACTCTGAAAGATTGTGTAGAGGAACCTGAACCTGCTATGTCTCTGCCCTAAACAGTGAGGAGAGACAAACTGTGAACCTACTATGTCTCTGCCCTAAACAGTGAGGAGAGACAAACTGTTCCAGAGCAGGACTTCGAGACACGTTACACTCTCCTATAGAGTTCAGAGGGAAACATATGCACAAACAGAATACCCCCTTAAGGCCACCATTTGTCTCGTGGCACACTAAGTGCAAAACATGTTATTCTGGCAGGGGCATTTTGTGTTCTTATGAAGTGCACCTTTTAAAATTAGATAACAAGATGCCCATGGCCATAATAACATCTCAAGGGGGAAAACAACTCTTTCTTGGCTGGAAAAAACACATACCCTCAGTAAAGCTAAATTGAACAAAACTACCCTGATGTTTTCAGAAGTTTCAAAGAAATAATCTAACAGTAGCATACAGGTGGTAGCATTTTAAGAAAAGTGCATCTGAATGGAGACCAAAGGTTCCAATGAATACACATTGACAGGACAAAAACCAGGACCCGAAGGAAGAGGACGTACATGCCTCTATTTAACATAAGACCTAGTGTTGAGCTCTTCATCTACAGAGGGAGGTGGCCCCTTCTAAGGCTGAGTGGTTTAAATTGTACATGTACAGTTTGAAAGTGGGCCTCTCTGGAGAAAACTTCATGAGGAAGGCATAATGCTTTTTAAAAATTTTATTTTCAAGTAAAGGAAAAAGATTGATTTGATATACAGATGTAGTTCCACTCCCCCACTCCACCTTTGATCTTTGAAAAGCTCTGGGTAAACACATGTAACAGCTCTCAGCTGCATTTGTTTAGCTTAGGTAGCTGGAATTTTACAACAGGCAGTTGGAAGAACAATTGGATTTCTACTACAGTTGTTCTGAAAGAGATTGAACAGTGTTTTCAAACTAAATAGGACCTCAAAGTATGAATTTACTGTTGTAAATTTATATTAGTTGTAATACTGATAATCAGAACTAATGATGGACTCATTTTGTGTAGCCGATACCAAATTCTGTACATCACAATCAGATAAAGATAAAATCTGTTAGTACATTCAATTTTTTAAGCATTTACTCTTATCTTTAAAACAACCAGCAGACAGCAAAATTTATCCCTGATCACAGCTCTCTATTTTTGTAGCTGGTCAATAGGTTATATTTAAAGAAATCTGCAGAAGTAGTATTCAGATTCTAGGCTTTTGTCGTTACTTCCCAGATTTCTGGAATGCATCAGATAGCAATACATAAAAACGAACATTTCAGTCAGGAGTATTTCTGAAGAAGGAATCACAGTTTCAGAAAGCAGTGGTGGTGGTGTAGTGATATGGTGTATTTCAGATGTGTATGCGGACACATGCATACAACAGATTGAAATATGTGATGTAGAAAGGTTTTTGCAGCAGCAGCTTGGAGTGCAATTGTAAATCATTTCCACCTTTTAGCACTTACACAAGTGTATGAAATGTTGTCTTACCATCATCTGTAGATCAAATACAAAGAGTGCATTATGTGTACAGATTTACACACGAATACACAAACAGTGAAATAGAAAATGTTCATAAATAAACTCATATTACAAAATTGTTTATATAAATTTACATTTTCATTTAGCCATAAGTGTACCCATACAAGGATATAAATGCAACTGTATATTTTTCCACTGCATTAGAAGTAATTTATTGTGTGTGCATGTGTGTGTACAGTTACATCTTGTAAAATATATTAAAATGTGCTATATTAAAGCTACCTTTGATCCTTTTGTGAATTTTGGCTCAAAATCTATTATACAGTGAAAGTAAACCCTCCTTTTAGTAAATGCTGACAGTGAGCTTTTAGGTGTTGAAGATTTCCTCAGCCTCACCTGATGTCATTTACACTAATGGATAAGGTAAGCTACCGCCAGGTGGAAAAAAGAATGTGTCAATGTGAGTTATTCTGACATGGCAGAAATGGGCCTTCTCTCTTTTTTCTTTAAAATGAATGAAGTCATTGTAACTTTTCTTAAGCTGAAATGTACAGTAATCAATTATTCACTGTATCTGAGTCCCTAATAAGTGGAGCCTATTGAAAGGATGAAATGTTTGCACTACTAATAACATTGACCAGATCTACCTTAGCACTAAAATAGTCAGACAAATTAGCAGATCCCTAGCCAAAGCATATGAAAGCAATTAAAAAATAATTACAAAAAAAAATTAGAAAACCTATAAAAAACAGACCTACATCTAAGCTACATAATTAACTCTAGAACAAATAAAATTAACTATATTATTGCTGCTAACTTTAAAGAAAAGTGCTGAAGAAGGGGGAAGAAACTGAGGAAAGAGACAAAAAAAGCACAGACTGGATATATGTTCACATACATTGATTTGATGGTTAAAGCTCAGGTTCAGATTTACCTGAATTCAGTTTTGCCACTTAACATTTTTAACAAAAATTCTTACTAAGAAGTCAAAAAAATCTTAGCTGACTGCTTATTTGTAAATTACATGAGAATGAGAAGTACTGCTGAGAGAATGTGTTAACTTAAAACACAGTTTCTGTAAATTTGTAAATATTTTTTACATTGATTGTCTTTGGCTGGCATAATGAAGACTTATTCTAAACCACATTTTTCTCTCCAGTTAACTTTCCTACTAATAACAGTTTCAAAATATATTAGAATTCTGGTTATACAATATTCATTACCATGAGTAACTTAGAAACTGATATTGGAATACGTGAGAAGTTTACTCTTTGTTTTGGATAAGAGGGAAGTCTGCAACTGGAAGGATGAAAGAAATGTTAGCCTTAGACTACTCTCTTGGTTGTTATCAATAATGTTTCTGTTTGGCAGAAGACAATAAACTGTGCCAACCAGTTCTTGCAGGGAGCAAACAATCAGAGTTTAATTAGACTCCAGCAGTCGTACATTTAGGGGCCAGTAAGAACAATGGCAGCTGTTAGGGGCTGCTGTATTTGGTGGAGTTGAAGTAGCTACAGATCCATGAAACTAGTGAGCTGGAATGTGAATTCCCCCAAAGCATACACATACATGCCTTTATATACATGTACCCACAAGCACACACATACAGCTGGCCATACAGATCAAAACAATCACCCAGTGCTCATACAAAATCTGACAGCAACAGCAGGAATCATGTTGGGTTTTTTTCTAACTATCAGTTTGAAGGTATCTTAGTGAGAAATCCATGTACAGTAATACAACTTGGATCACTCAGCAGCTGTGCTTAGGCACGTGACCTGCCCAACAGCTGCTACGGACCCTTCTCTTTAGTTGCTGGCACCAGGACACACAAGCCCCTAAGACTGGAGCCCACTCCAGCTCCTGGTACTTAGACCCTTCACACTTTATGCACACATACATGCACATCATGGACTCCACCAGTAACTGTCCTTAGACCAGTGCTATGCAGTCACTGGCTTATGATCCCCTCCACTGCATCTGCTTCACGCACATGCACAAATGCATGCACACACAAATAGGTCTTTAATTTGTCTCCCACACCCTATGGTCTCCTCAACAGTTGCCTGGATCCTTCTGGGAGCTAACTCCTCCTGGTGCTTTACGTTCAAAGACGGACATCTCTCCCAGAACACTTATTCAGCTCACCAGTTCTTCTGGTTTCACTATCAATCACACAATAATACATAAAACCTCACCCGCTCCAGCTGCTGGAATTCTAAACACATGGACCCCTATGACATGTCTCCTGTTGCTGACACTTACAGCCTGTACAATCACACATACACAGGGAATAGGTAGCCCCTTATCCAGGAAAATAGAAATGACGTTCCGGGAGAAGACAGGACAGACTGCAGTGATGAGGGACAGGGCACAGCCAGGCAAGAGTATTGACCAGGCAACTGTTCACACAGGACTGCCCCCATTTATTCCATTATCCCCCTGTTTTCTTGCTTCTTCCCAAAATTACCTTAATCTCTCCCTTTGCCTGCCCTTGGTTATTCCCCTAAGCCTCCCTATCATTATATCTTTATTATAATAAGGCTTCCACAATCCCAAAGTGCTCTTCTCATTATTTATCCGATAATACATACTGTACCCCTAGGTAGTAACTCCCTTGATCTGTGAGATCTTTTCGGTTGACTGCTGGTGCTGGGTGTCTCCCTGGCTCATAGCACCGAGGGTCTCCTGGGACAGCCCTGATAGGGGTCAGGCAGAGTCTCCACTTCTGTGTCCTGGTTATTAGGATTCCCCTGCCTGCCCCATATCCCTGTGGTCCTATGGACTTGTGGAAACAGGCCTTTGATGGGATGATAGCTCAGAAGTCTATTATTTCAGCTCTCTCAACCCACCATGGTCTCTTTGCCTTCCTTTGCAAGCGTGCAGGCAAGTTCCTGTTGCATAACCTAACACAAACCATTTCAGAACCCAAAACATGAAACCAAAAATACACCATTTTTCTCATGATGCATTGCTTCCAAACAACTGTGGATCTGCCACGCAATTTGCAGGTCTGTACTGGCTAGCATGGTCACTATAGATCCCAATGTGTGAATTTCATATGCCTTTAACACCCAACTGATGAAAAATGAATGGTAAGGAAAGGTTCATGCATTTATTACATTTTCTTGACTGCAGAAGATTTCCATCCAAAGCAACTTGACCCTTTAAGCCCCTTATCTTAAAGCAAAAGCATAGAGGAGTTATGAGATATAACCATAAAACCATAGAGTAAATAAACCTCAACAGTTCTGATTTCTTCTACTCTTCAAATACTTGCTCAATGACTTACTGCATGACCTGTAAGTCATTTTACAAAATTTATCTTAAAATCACAACTACTTTCTTCCATAGAGAAGTCTTGCTACCCAAGTCTCTGCTCAAAGAGATGGGATTGCTGTGTCAGATGTGAATCAATTTCTACTACTTTAAATCTTCATCCAGAAAACTGAAGGTTTGTTACAAGGAACCATACAAGATCTAAAGTTATTTCATAATGGACAGTAGTGTCTCACAGGTGCACACAGAGGTTGTTTAGAGCTTTAGTTCAGGCATACTGAATGACCCAAAATCTATACAGAAACCAACAGAAAACAGTGCAACTCACAAAAATACAAATAGATGTTTTAACAAATCAGTACCACTTAGCAGATCACCATATAATATCCCAATTTAGATATCTATTATGAATGGATGTAATGAAACACCTGAAATGAAATACCCACAACAGAGAGTTACGATGTGTTTGCCAGAAGGAAGCATTCCTAAGTTGTAACAGTATGACCATTCAGATTAAGCTGAACATTCTAGAAATTCAAGGCACTGCAGCTTTCGCAACTTTTAGCAAACAAATGAGCAACCATCCCTTAGTTAAAGAAAAATATGCCAGTATTGTTACCGTTCTGTTGCATCCTCCAATATAGCAACATGACCTTCAGATTTATCACGTAATTTCATTCATTTCAAGATTTCCCACAGACAAAAGCTTTTACAATCCTCAGCATAAAATAAGTCAGGGAAGACAGAGCTATAAGGAGAATATTAAATATCCAAAAGTAGGATGGACCTTCTCAACTGTAAACTGCATTAATTTGGAAGAGTGTGTATGTTTTTACTGTATCAAATGGCATCAATTCCTATCTCTAACCACTGGGTCCCCAAAAATTAAGATTTTGTTTCTTTGTTTGTTTCTGGAATGCCCCATATAACAGTAAGACAGTAACTTAAAAGAAGTAGAAGTCTATCTAAGAAAAGTATGAGAAGGGTCTGTCAACTGTTGCACAAAGTATTTGATATGTTTGTAAAATATCTGAAAAGACTGATCCAGAGCAACTTGCATCCATTTGGTATCCCATAAGACTGAAATAAAAATGAGGAAGAAAATTTAAGTTTCTTAGAATTAATAAAAATTATTTGTCATGGGATACAGAAAGTTTGGGAAAAGACTGAGAAGACTCCAGGAATTTTAAAAGCATAGTTCTGATATAAGTGTGCTTGTCCTGATATCATTGAGTATCCCACAGGCATGCATTCATGGCTTTACAGAAGAAATTATAAATCAGAAAATACTCCAACTGGGGAGCCAGTGTGTTTCTTACTTCTTCGTTATCCCTTGGTGTTAATCCAAGTGATTAATATCAAGAAGTTAATACAGCACAGCCACATGCTATATAATGGTGCCAGATTAAAGGCATCGGGGTGATATAATTATTATAGTCATAAGAGAAAGATTTCAATTAAAGGCACCATAGCAGCGTGCCACTAAAAACAGCTCAGCAGCATACTAATTAAACCGCAAAAATCCACCACAAGCAATGTGGCTTATTCTACTTAAGGCAATGAAACAGCCAACAAAGCAGTATAACAGTGTCCTAAAAATCCAATAAAATAATGTCAATAAAATAATGATACACTATATCATAGCAGTAAAGACTAAAGTCAAAGGTTATAGAGTTGTTCTCTGAATGATATGGACATTCTTCAACAATATAATGAAAACTTAGTTTTGAGAGATTTTTTTACAGTTTATGGCAAAACCAACCAGAAAGCATCCAAGACCTGTTTTTTTTTTTTTTCCCTGTTCTTAGAAAGGAATAATAACTCTCACAATCATATTTTTCTTCTCTCAGCTACCAGAGGGAGGTAAGTATCAATTGTGTATTGTAGTACCAGACAACCACAGTAGCTTTGACTATTAGATCGAATGAAACACAGACAACTAAGCAGGACATTGCCAACTTATGGAAGGCAATGAAAGAAAGTCAGCTAAATGAAATATGATGTCTTCAGATAATAAATTTGGAAATTGTTGTAGACGATGTGGATCAGTGAGAGGACTTCATTAGAAGAAGGAATTGAAAACATAGTTTATACTTTATAGATAAAGAGGAACAATTGAAAACTGATGATCTGGTCTGAGTGTTGAACAGCTAAAGTTTTGACTAAATAATTGACAAAATAATAGGAGTACTTCATACATAATGTCAACATTTATGCTGTTCCTTTGTCTTACTATTCAGAAGTCCAGAGTATCTTCAGCTCCTACCAACATCACTGAGAACTGAAAAATGTCAGTGCGTCTGACAATCAAACTGTTCATACCTGTCTACAAGATCAAAGGCTAGAGATTGGTAGGCAAAGATACTGAAAATCTTTAAAAGGGGTAAAAGTTCAGGGTGCGAACTCTTACAAGCAAATTAAAGAAGCTCTTCAGCGATTTTAACATACATTTTGGCTGACAGCTAGGGAGTCAACAAGCACTTGCTACAAGTATGGGATGACTTTTATAGTGCAAAGGCTGATCATTCTTTTTGATGGTAAGTGTAAAAACAACAAAACATACTTATCCAGATGTTATTATTTATTAGAATTGTTGTATATCTTTCTCAATAGCCAAAATGCACTAGTCTCTTCCATATTCCTAGCTCTGTGTAGCAAGTCAGATAGGCCAAAGGAAGCATGTACACTAGGCAAAGGAGACTCTAATATTAAGACGTTAAATAATAGTTTATATGTGTATAAGATAGACACTGAGAGAATACGGTGGCAGTAATAGAATAAAATAAAGACTATTTATCTTTTTTTTTTTTTCCATTTTGGGTTTTGTTTGGGGTGAGTCTTATGCTGCTGTGTCCGATGGTTAGTCCTACAACTGGGAATGGAAAATCAAGATTGAAATTTTGATGAACAAACGGAGAATTACTGAATAGGCTGTCCCGGACAGAGAAAACTTTCTCTGTGCAGCTTATTGAATTCATCTACATAAGCAGTGAGGAAAACAGCAAAGAGCTGTAGGCTCACGTGAAGTGTTTTCAAAGAAAGAATTTGGTTGGGAACAGGACCATGATCCTTCATCATCCATGAATGGTCTAAAAGGTCTAGTGAGCTGACATAGATGATTGTCATTTCAGATATGAATAACCTGGTAAATAATGTTTTTTGTCTTGATAGTTGGTTTGTGCTTTTATCCACATTGAAATGTTCATCTCTCTGTAAAAAACTGAGGAAAAAAAGATGATCCTTAACAAATTGTTTTTAGTTAGTCTTCACATACCATATAATTTTGAAGATAATTAGAAAGCAGAATTCGGGGAAGCTTACTTAACGGATATGCAAATAAACTGTTGTTAGGATGTTGGTGCATTTGTATAAAAAATCATTGTCATACAAAATATCTTCATAGTAACATGCTGAACGTGCAGCAGAACACGGAGCAGAACACAAAAATATTTGAAACTTCACCAGCAGCTGGAAGTATGTGGTAGGCGTTACTATCTTGTGTACACAAAATAAGATCGTGTGAGATCATCAGCTTCTTCAATATTGTCCTGCTCAGCTTGAAGGGGAACATTCACATATTCTACAAAGAATTTTGATTTTAGTATTCTCTTTAATCTCTCCTTATTCCTTAATTCCTAAAGAAGAAAAATTTGAACATTAAATCAGTTGTATGGCTTTCTGTACCTTTAATTTTAATTGAATGTTGGGTTTATACAAGAAGATCTATTAATATCTCAGTATTGTTCCCTGGAATGCATCAATTCCATCAATATACAGGCACATAGCCTGCAATATTCATGGCAGGGTTCATCCTTTTTGGTAGCCCTCCACCTAAACTACCTTTCTTTGTTAATATTTAGAAAATATCAATATGCCACTCCCAAAGTCTGTGGTTTCACTTTAGGCAGCAATCCTACTCCCTTTTCCTGAAGCCTTTGCAAGTCCTTTCTTTCTGTTATGATCCAAAGTTTTTTCTTGAGGTCACTCTACTTCCCTCTTGCCTCTATTTCATGTTTATCTGTATTAGAGCTACAATAGAAAGAAATAACATGCATTTTAGCTGAGAAACAACTAAAATAACCTCTGTCAGGTCTATTTCACCAACCAACTTATTAATAAGAGCTGTTTTCCCATCTTAATCTACAGAGCTGTATTAGTTACCTTTGCATTATGCTATTCTATCATCTCTCCTACAATTTCACACAAAAGCTCAAGTACATAGAAGCGAGTCAGCATCTAACTATAGCCTCTGGTTTGGAACTAATTGTCTTCATAGCCTCTGGAATTTCAGTGTCACTGCTGTTGCCTGAGCTTTCTGACTTAGTGGCATGATTTTCCGAAGGTCTTAGAGATGCAGCAGGAACAAGGAACGTCCTCGTGTAAGGTAGTGTTGACAGCTTGGGAGTTCAGAGGTATATACAACACTGGCAACAGACGATTTGAAAGTAACTTGCATGGTTGCGGTGGGTTAACCTTGACTAAAAGTCAAACTTCTACTCAAGCTCTTGTTTACCCTTCAGTAGGGTAGAGGTTAAAATAAAATGAGAAAGCTTATCGGTTAAGGTGAAGACAGGGAGATCACTTACTAATTACTGTCATGGACAAAACAGATTCAGGTTGGGAAAATTAATTTAATTTATTGCCAAGTAAAATGGAATTAAGTAGTGAGAAATGAAAACAAATATTAAAAGAACACTTCTTTCCATAGACTCCACTTCTTTCAGAATTATCCATCTGCTCCACAGGCTGCCGTATAGATATCTGCTCTGGTATGGTCTTTTCCACAAGTTACAAGGGAACCTCTGTTCTGGTACCTGGAGCAGCTCATCTCCTTTCTTTTTCTCTGACCTTGGTGATGCCTCAGTTATTTCTCACCCTTTGTGTTCCCTCCTCCTCTCCTTGTGTGTTGTTTTTCCCTCTCTTAAGCATATTTTACCAGACACACCATCAGCCTGACTGGTGGGCTTAGCTGCCTCCTGCACAGGGTCCATTTTGGACCTGTCTAAAATCAGCTTAAATACTTTCTTAGGCCAGGCACAATAGGCAAATATGCAAAAAGCAGGAGAGCACATACCAAAATACTGCAAAGGATATACTTACTGGGAATTGCTAAACCAATAATACCTATTTTTTATGTTGCTAATCATTTTGCAGAAGCTTCTCAAGTAGCAAAGGTCATTAATGAAAAAGGTTTACAAAATCTCAGAAATGGGTTTGCACCTTGGAGAAGGGTTATCTCTGTGACGAAGAATGTCTCTTAAATACTGAACATTTGAAAAGTTCTAGTTGATTGCAAAATTGTGGGCACATAGAAAAGTTCAAAACCAAGCAAAATGGAACCACCACCTTTAAGAGATGCTAGAACGAAGCTGAGAGTGGTGTCTCAGTAGCCTTCAGGTTAGGTTTTTAAAAAATTTTCAAAATATCCTATGAATTTTCTATGTTTACTTCAATCATCTCTAATTCTATGAAAATTCAAACAAATATCTGTGTACATCATATGAAATATGAAACTTTAAAAATAAATGCATATTAAGAGATTTCTTTTCAACAAATAACACAAGAAAAATACACATAAAAACAAAGTTCTGAAAGACTAGAACTATTCCTGTTCTTTCATCAGATTTTGTTATTTATCTGCCTATTGATGAGAACCTGTGTCACCTATTATATGTTTCTGTCCTTTAACTACACCTCAGTTTGTCCACCAGTTGCATATTCTGCCTTCACATACGAGTGATTCACGAAATGATTTCTGTGTTGCGATGTCACAAAGATCTGTTCATTCAGTGACTCCTCAGATCTCAGCAGATGTATGAGTAGAGAGAGACATTTAAAATCCCAAGACAACTTTCTCAATACAAACTAGACATGAGCAAACTAATATGTTTATACCTGCTTAGCAGAAGAGTCTTCAGACTAGTCATAAGAAGAACAAGAGGACTTGGTGAGACAAAATGTTTAAATGGAGAGCTCCTCCCTGCTCCCTTGAGATCATGCTTATGGAAAGGGAGTTAGTCCGAAAATGCTACTGCCCAGAAAATCCTCAGTTGTTTCCTGTTGCCTCCTTTCTATCCCTGTCCTCTTATTATTTTTCTCTTATATCTCACCTCATGCTTAAATTTTCTCTTTAAGCTTAATTTCTATCCTCTTTTATCAGATTCCTGTTATTACCTCTACCCTCAGCGTTGCCACAGACTCAATCTACTTGCCATCCAATACTCTTTGCAAATATTCCTATGTGCAAGTTATCTTATACTTGAAATACTTTGAATAATCCTGAATTTTCACTGGAATTCAGGTATTATATTCTCAAAAAAACTTCAAACCAACCCACCCTAAAGCACACTCTTTGACAAACCAGTCCTGACAAAAGCAGCCCTTCTTTGTCACAAGCAGAGGATTTATTTGAGCTTTTCATACATTTCTCTACAGCATACAGTGACCCTTCAGACAAATCATTAGTATTTTTCTGAGCTCTAGGAACAGTCCAGTCAAGTACTCCTTGACCTGGACGATACTAGCTGAAACACAGGGCTTAGAGGTTTTCTGGTATAAATCAAGGCAAAGCAGAACCTCAAAGAATTGAAAAAGACAAGGTTTGTCTGTTTTCCTTGCAGAAAAAAGTATAAGGGAATGTGAAAAATGGGGCTATCAAATGAGGACAGTCTGTGCAGGGAGACAAATTTGCCTGCAGAGAAATAAATCCTGTAGAAATTGGGCTGTTTATTATAGACATTTAACATTGTTTCAATGCTGTATACATGTTGTATTTTAATATCTAGTAGATAAATAAAGGTAATGGAGTAGGGGGAAAAGTACAATATCAGAACTTCCCATGCCTAGAGGTGTGAAACTACTTCTATTCTTCAACTGTGTTATGGGTGGTAGCCCTTCACTCTTTTCCCCATAACCATACCCCCTAAAATGCCTTGATATTTAAAACTTATGGCAAACTAAACCCCTATGAGTGGAAGTTCCTATGATGTTTATTTCATTGATTGTCTGTTATAAGAAATTCTTCTTTTGGATGGGATATATTTTGCTTTTTCATTTTCCATCTTGTCATGCCTGCTATTTTTATTGGAACTTCAAAAAATGTTTGAGCACTTTTAAAGACTTAAGGGCTAATATAAGTAGCTTATGAAAGAAAAAGTGAATGTAATGTTTGAGGAACAGTCTGGATTAACAGCTTTGGTTGAAACTAAAGTTTTCTACCAGTCCACAAAGAAGCTACAGTGCAGGTGATGGCTGTACAAGTTTCCCTATGCTACAAATCTCAGTTCTGTTCCTCTCATGGATGAAAGGGCAGTTTATTGTCAAGGCACAATAAATTCCTCACAACTTTTCTAGAATTACATAAAAGGACAGGTATTTCAGTAGAACTGTTGTTCAGCATTACAGACATTTCATGAGGAATTCTGTGTTACTTTCCTGTGGTTTAGGAGGACTAAAACTCTTTCACAACATTATCTAAGCCTTTGCAGATAGCGTGATATTGAATGTTCTTACATGACTTCACCACAGAGAAAAATGAAAACACTATTTTTTACCTCTTGTACTTCAAATGATGATCTGAATGAAGGTCTTGCTGGTTATAGAAGCAAGAAGTAGAAGGTACTGGGAAGCCACTATAGTCATATTCAAAATCTTTTAAAAATAATTGGGAATTTTCATTTGCATGCTATATACATGATCGTTCTCAAAATTTATTAGAACTTCTATCTATATGGTATTGTACAGATACAAAAGTTTCAAGTCACTGAAATCCTTTTGAGAATCATGATGGTGTTAATCTAACAAAAAATCCATACAGGAAGGAATGGGAAGTACCAATGTTCATCGGTAAGACGGCTCTTCAGCTGTCAGATATCTCATTCTGTGTGACATCCCATTGCTTATAATCTTTGAAACAGTGTGTTTCTGGTTTAATGATTTGTGAATCTTATGGAAGTACAGGACACACGAAAGCCAAGCACAACTTAATTTTGTTTGTTTGTTTTCTGAAGAACAGTAGACACAAGCGCTTACCCTAAATGTTTTTCCAAGTAGGATTTTTACTCACTAAATAATCTCTTGGCTTCTGTTGTCAGAGTTCACCTCGAATAATATACCTAAAATCTTAAGAGATGAGACAAAATATTTTGGTTCAGAAGTAGTAATAATTTGGATTATTATCTTCCAGAAAGTAGATTTGTTATTTAGAGGAAAAAAATCTTCCCATGTCTTTGAAGTTTAGTCTGTTTGGGTCTAAATAATTTCTAACTGATGACTGCTGACAGGTTAGATGAAATGAACTGAAAATGTAGCTTTTATAGAAAACCATGCGTTTTGTTCAGGTCAAGTATAGAAAATGAAAAATAAATATCTTCCTTCATGTTTTTAAAAACAGATATTTATTTGAAAAATTGTATGAATGGCAAAAATGCTTTGGTAAATTGTCCTTCAGAAATTAATTTGTGCTTAAAACTAATGAACATTTCAGATACTATTAAAAAGATACAGATGATCTTTACTTAAAAATTATTTCCTTGAGAAATAAACAGAATTATGTAATAGCTACATCTGAAAATAAATTAATGTTTAGTGGGGGGAAAAAAACACTATTTCAATGATTTAGTGAGGAAAGCTACAATTACGTAGCCTTCATAAATGATATCTTAATGATAGTGCTTCACCTGATTCATAGAAAATGATTCAGCTTGAGACAAAGGAATAAACAATAATGAAACTCAACAATCTAAAGTTAAATGACTAAGATACTCAGTGGCAGTTATGTCTGTACAATAGATGTTTCTTTTCAAAAGACTGAAGAAAATACTCTGGGACCGGAAAGTTTAGGGAAGTAATAATGAGATACAGAGCCTTTCACCTCGAGGTCATTGAGTTCAATTGCATTTCGGTTTGCTACTGACTGAAATTTGCTTCAGCTGGTGGCTATTCACTAGTCTATTGTGAAATGAGTTGGAATCTCAATCCCATCCCTACTACGAAAAGTAACCACATAACACCTAGCAGTCACAGCAATAATGCCTGCAGTATACCCTGTTACCCTGTATATTCCAAACAAGCCCCTTTAGGCCTCAAATTTTGCTGCTACGTGGGAGTCACCCCAGCAAAACATCAGTTCTGAGACTATTTCACACCAAACATAAATTGTATTTGTAATTAAATATGAAAATTGACAAAGCAGGTATCATTGTCTTGATTCTTCAGAAAAGTCTGATGATCTTATGCTCCTCTGCGTAAATAGGTTTCAGTATATTTCAGGGTTTTACACTGTTCATGTTGTGCTGAGCAGTGAAAGGACAGGGGGGATCATGCGGCTGTGCAACCACCACTGTATCAGATGTCCATGCAGACTACAGTTAATAATATCTGCTATGCTTCCCTTACACTGTTGCCTCCAAAATTTTACATCATAAATTCTCTCTTGTAGATATTTTCTGAAGCATGCTGAAAACCTAGGGAGCTGTACAATGGAAAGCTGAGGTTGAAGGACTTAAAAAATAGTGGAAACAAGAATTTTTTAAGAATTAAAGTGAAGAAGCTGTGACTACTACATTGGAGAGAAAATGATTCATCTAGAGTGTCATAGCAACAGGATTTTTGTGAGATTTGCACAGGCCCACCTCTCAAGTCTGTCCAGGTCCCTCTGGATGGCTTCCTTTCCCTCCAGCATGTCAACCACGTCAGACAGTTTGGTGTCATCATCAAACTTGCTGAGGATGCACACAATCCCACTGTCCATGTCTGCAACAAATATGTTGAACAACACTGGTTATCAAGAGCTTCTATGCTATCCTGAGTTGTTTCTTGATCTTCATGAAAGGCAAAATAAAACAAACCACACTTTTGTTTTTAACATCAAATACAAGACATCAAATCTCTAAAATTCAGCTGTCCCTTATCTACCCAAACTTTCTTCTACCTTTCATCTTAATATTCCTTTTCCTCTTTGCCTACCTTACTTTATTTTGATGTTCCTCATTAATCTCTTCTGAAATCCCTTTCCATTACTCTGTGTTTCATTCTGCTCTGCATTGATGATTACATCAGCCTTCTTAGTCTCCCAGAAAATCCTAGGTGGTGCCAGGTGTGCTCTCAGTCCAACAGCTGCTTCAGAAGCAGGGTAATCCAGCAGCCAAATAAGTCTGCTAAATTCATGACTTCCTCTTAATGAGAGAGGACTAGAATTAGAGTTGCATACAGTCCACAAAGATGAAGTTGGTTATCTTAGCAATGAAGAACAGCAATTGCACTTGGTGTGCAGTATGGCAGATACGTTCCTGTCTTAGTTTACCGCTTAGCTTGCAGTGAAACAGTACAGAGCCACTCTTCCACTCCTCCTTGGTGGGAAGGATAATCAGAAATGGGAAGAAACTCATGGGTTGAAATAAAAACACAATATAATACTAAAAAATAAATATAGTAATGGCAATGATCAAAGTAATGACAATGATAATAATAAAAATAAATAATAATTATAAACAATAGAATATGCAAGATAACACTCAGCCTGTCCTGAGTAGTAATCACAGTACATGCGCTCCACAAAAGAACTGAACACCACATCATCTTTCAGGGACAATTTTTTTGTTGACTCCTCAACAGGCAGTACCAATACTTACAGTTTAAATAAGTAGATTACAAACACTTCTTTAATTTACATGGTTTTATAATGGGACGGGAGAGGGAGCTGGGGTGGGTAGCTTCTGATGAGAGTAGAAGTTAGGTGTCAGGTCTAAAGAATCCATGTCAGACTGATCATGAAGGCCGTTGTGACCTTGAAAGTAAGTTCACTGAGACCCTGAGCTGTAAACAATCCCACATAGGTTTTTCAGAGACTATCTGCTCTACCCGGTCCAAATATCTAATTCTATCCCCATGTAAAAGTACATGTTAATCCAGTCCTCTTGGACTTCTGTACAAGGACTGTTATGTGCAACTTCTTTCCTCTCCACAAATAAAAAAGTTGAATTTGTGGTAATGGTACTGAGCACAGCAACTCCAGTGTTTGCACACCAGGTGAAGTGTGAGAGATATAAAAAAAAATGGGCATTGTATATTCTTTCTGTGGGATCTTCTGATGTGTCTGTGCATCTCCAGAAGTAGCCTTTGTGGTTAATGTCCTGTGACAGGTTTAAAATTTAAATGTGCATCTTGTCACTACCTAGACAGTTAAGGAATCAATGAAGAATAAAGATGTGGATGATCTTATCAATATCTCTCACTTAAACCACTGAAGCTGAGCTAATGTGTGAACTGCTGAAGCCTTAGGTAGCCTTTGCCTGGTTGTCTTCAGTGTATTTGCCCAGCCCAACCTGGTTAGCATTGAAAAGCCGAGTCAGAACTAGAGAGGATCTCTGTGGTGGCAGCCACCTCTTTGAGGACAGGCATCAGCTAGCAGAATTTCACAGAGGGACTTTAAGTTGTGCCTAAAACAACCAAGTCCAGTGCTCACTGTTAGTTGTCCCACGTTCCAAGGACAATGTAGGCCCTCAAGCCCCTCATCTCCCTAATCCAATATATCTAGTGGATCATAAGGAAAATAGCTGCAATGGGTCAAAGAATGTTAAGCTCTCTCGATCCCTGTCTTATTGCTAAAGCAAATGATGTCCAGGATGGATGAGGATAGCTTTTTGTGTCACTGGTGCAATTCTCTCCCTATGGGTTTGTCTAAAAGCTATAATCAGAGTTCAGATTGAACTTGGGCAACCAGTTTAGTGGTCTCACTCATAAATGAGCATGAACAAAATAAACAAGAATAAATCTAGTTTTTCACATGAGAGGCTTTGTACTATTGATGAGTGACAGGAACAGTGACATCCTACTGCTGAAAGTTCAGCATGTCTTTTCCTCAAGAAGTCTGTAGTCAAGAAAACTATATTTGGTATATAACTTTACTTTAGTCAGCTTCAAACCACATCACTAGTAAGGACGCCTAATTCAGTTAACAGACTAGAATTAGCCACTGGATAATCTTTGAAAATGAATATAGGGTATATGTGGGGATCTCACCACTAACAACTTGCTCAGTTGATCTGCAGCTGTTGGACTACAACAGTTGCTAACACAAACATAGGCTCACACTCCTACTTCAAGAGAAAATGGAACACAGCCTCTCTCCACTAACTGTAAAAGGAATCTAAGTAAATTGGCTGAGGAAGTCTGCATTGAGCAGAATAATTCAATTTCTGATGCTTATTCCTAAAGAACTATGGGCTTCCCAAAAACTCATAGAGAATTCAGCACCAAGTTAGAAAGGCCTAATAGCAGACAAGTAACACAAGATTCAAAAAATGTTTCAGCTTTTCAGCTGGTTTTTGCTGTAAAGTCTAGACCTATCTAGCTGAGAAGTGTCTGAGAGTCACTTTTTCCCTAGAGGACTGCTCTTTCAGCAAAAGGCTTAAACAGCTTTAAGAAGTTTTATTCTATGTTATATAACCATTTTACAATTAAAGTGAATAAAAAAATAGTTCCAAGACTAAATATCATATAAATTGATACTTTCAGAAGTGTTACATTCCTGTAAAACATGTAAGAAAATGTTTTGGTTTCTTTATATACTGATACAGAAATCAATATCAATATCACTAACTACATTGGGATGTTCTAATACAGACTATATAACAAATTATATTATGGAGAGTCTTGATGAAGACATAAACAAAAATGGAAGTCCACACATTTAAAAAGTGGTTAAGAGTTATGCTTTGAACATTTATTAATATAGACTGCTCTTTTAAAATGAAATGAATTGTTTTCATGAAAGGAAATTCCATCAAGAACAATTACATGCACAGATATAACTAAAATTTCTGTTTCAGGAATTGATATAAGTTTCTAGGAAGTGATACTGGGGAAAACAAAGCTGCACCCTGTAGCTGATACAGTTCACTGATCAGAGAGGGGACACTGGACAGACCTGTAGCTTAATATTGATCAAAATCTGGGTCCATCAATACAGCAATCTGTGATTTTGATTTTGACATATTAATATAAGTATTTACATGCATTTTAAAACTGAAAAAGCTAATAAACAGTCAATTATTTGTCCTATATTCTTTGATTTATCATAGATTCTACATTTTCCTCAGTAGTTCGGCTCATAGATGAGATAAAATCATTATATTACCAGTATGAACAAGATAACCATAGCAGTATCAATGAGTTACAATAAATATGACAATCTTTAATCCAGGCATAGAGCAATGACATTTTAAAGTGAAGATATACTCAATAATATAGTTGCAATAGGAGAAGAATTGATGTTTGTAAACCTTACAAAAGAAAAACGGAAAAAAAAATAAAATACAACTATTGTATGTCACTGGAATAACTGCAAGACTTACTTTCATTTTGTTTCCTTAATGTGGACAGATTTTTAATGTTTTTAAGGCAAACCTCCAGCTGATGAAAAATCAAATAAAAATATTTGATCACAATAAAAGAGAAATTTTGCCTATATTATATTACAACCTGAAAAATTGCAACAAAATTATAAAGTGTCCATATTTGCTTTAGAAAGATTACCATTTTCATGCTAATTATGAAATTATGTTAGCATAGACAATTATATCATTGCAAGGCAGTAACAGCTGTAGCAGATGAACAAAAAAGGACCTTGCTGAGCTGCCAAGCTGTACTTCCACAAAAGCACAGGCAGAAAATTCACTTTTGTATATAAGAAACAATCTCAAAGACAGAAAAGATTCAAATCCTTGACATTTACTTTAACTGGATCAGAATTTGGCTTTCAAAATATACATGTACAGTCCTCAAAGAAGAATAAACATCAAGATACATGATTTCATTCAACCAGCTTCTTTCTAGGGAAAGAGCCTTTATTCCATATTATTACCATTCCAGCTGATTAACTCTTGCATATCTATTCTATTCACTTTAATTTAAATTTCATTAAATCTGGTTCTCACTGAGTTCAAAGGAACTTTTATTTTTAAACACTTCCACCATGAAATGGATTTGTTCTCATCAATATCATTATTTGTTGTATCTGAGAATGTCTTTCATAAAAGCCACTTCCTTTAATGTTATTTTCACAGAATCATAAACATTAACAAGATAAAGGACTTATTATACTACACCAAACCTCTCATGTTTTCAGGATGTTTCCTCAGGCATACAGTTGTACATCTGAAAAGGGACTTCTGCTAGTTTCACACACTCCATGGTCTACAATCCTCACAATTCCAATCTCGCAATGTAACAGTGAATGCTGCGTAACTCTACTATCAAATCAATAAGAAAAACTGAATTATAAAGAAGGAAGTAATTTTCTGAATAGTGAGAGCAGTATTCAGATAGCCTGAATCCACAGTGCCCAGAATGGAGTTAGACACCTCCTGTGGCAAAAATTAACAGTTCAAATAACATACTACCTAGTATTATCAGATCCCGATGTTTATTTTTACACCTATCTTAGTAAACCAAACAATGCTGGTGGCATTCCCAGACCCTGAGACCAAAAGACACAGGGTAGCCTATATCTGTTCTAAGCTATGCTAAATTATTCTCTTTCGTCCTCCAGAAAATGGAAAATACCTTTAAGAAATTAGTCCTATCCACTTCCAAGTTGCTTCCTGGGAATGATCTGTAGGAGTCCTAGTTAATAAGTTAAAATCTCTCCAGTGGTGAATTCCAATTTATTACCAAACCAAATTTCTGCCTTAAAGAAATTATGCTAATGTAAAAAGGCTACTTCAACCAAAACACTCCTTTCTCCAGTCCATTTTCCATTACTTAAAAAACAGCCCAAACAAACCAGCAACCAAAAAAATCCCACCCCATTCCCCTGTTCTGAATAGGCAGTATGAGAAGAGGAAAGCATCAGCTTGAGTGTGCAAGGAAGAACCTTTATCTCCTCATTAATAACTTGAATCACCAAATCAATTTCAGTCTACAAAAAGGAGTAATCATTCCTGTACACTTACTATTATTGAATGTTGTCTCCATACTATTGCTGACAAGTCACTAGTTGGATTTTCTTTCTGTTGAAAAATGTTGAGTCTGATAAGATTATTTTATATCTCCAATGAGAAACCTGAGCCAAACTATGAAGTCTTTCTCCAGAATCCTTTAAAAAAGTTCAAACATAAGATTGGAATATTTGAGGAGTGGTTTACACTTTTTGAAAAGGTCTTTATTGATATTAATACATGTGATATGGAATCTAAATGTTAACATTGTCAATACATATTCAACACTATAGATAATTATGGAGTTTTTCTTCAAAGAAAACTAAAATTGACAGTAAGGGACTAATGAGAGTTAACACTGAGAAAAGGGAAACAGAGATGAAGACAAACCACAGGTAAAAGTTACACTTTCTGCATGACAACCAAGCTTGAGAGATAAATGACATGAGGAAATTCAAAGCATGCATGACTCAAAATTACAAGAAGGAATAACTGAAGGGTTTCATGGACTGAAAATAAATAACTGTTGAAAAAAGGTGCAATCTCTGTCATCATTAACTGAACAAAATTCCTATTAGTAATTAATATTGGCACTTTTGTTAGAACAAGTACTGAAGAATTTTCCCTCTGAAGAGAAAGAACAAAATGGCAAGTGAGAAAAACACTGTAGAGAAACCCCAGCTTTCTTGTATTTGATTTTGAGAACTCTGCTGTAGAAAGGTCAGTATTTCTGTATGTGGTCTGAAGTCCCACAGCTTAAGTTCACTGCCTTGACTTTGTTGTGTTGGTTACAGTTATAAATTCCAATGTAGGTTATCTGAGCAGGAAGTTCTCAACATATAATCTTCTCACTTCTTTTCCACCTTTGCCAGTGTGGTCTACAGGTCACTCCTATATATTTTGCACATATTTGAACTAAAAAAAGTAGTTATATTCGTTATTGTCATCAATGGGTGGGTTTTTTTACATATTATACACAACCACAAAGAGTTCTTTATTGTCAGAAATGATTATTCACAAGTTTCACGCTACCACAATGGTCAGTTAGTGTCTGCAGGGCAGAATTACTGAATTACAGTATTCTTTATGTTAATACATACAAACCAAGTATCTGGGGTGTCTAGCCAAGCAGTGCTTGTGTGAAGTGGAAGATGGCAGAAAGCAGAGTTACCGTCTCTCAGTGCATGTCAGTATAAAGCTGAACATAAAATCATGGGAGCCTACTCAGTAGATCTGCACACTCTCAGCTCAAATCTGTCCTGTTAAAGAAGAAGAGGGGAAGGTGTCTCATTTCTGTTTTTAAGAAATCCTGTCTCCAATAAATTTGGACAGCTTCTTAAGAATAGCAGAGGAGGGTCAGAAGGGTGAATTACACATGCAAAATCTTCCCAGGAGGACACACATGATTAAGTAACAGGATGATGGGGAGAATGTGAGGGAAGGTGTTTGAGACTGTGAGGAAAGGATGATAAATGGGAGACCTACTGATCTTTTTGTGTGTTAGATATGGATGCAATGGCAAGAGAAAAAGTTATCCAGATTTGGCGATGAAGGTGATGGTAGCAACTGTAAACTTTTAACACTAGCCATGTATAAACGAATACGGAATAGAGAGAAGGAGCTACTCTTCAACTACTACAAGGAGGCCTTGAGGGTGAATTAATTCATTGTAATATAGGAGTAAACATTTCCTATTTCTTCTGCCTAGAAGAAAGTAAATACATACATTACAATTTTATCATTCTGCTGCTAAATAGAGGCACAGATAAGATTACATGAGTGTGTTCTGTATTTTTGTATTTCCTGTGTTCAGAAAGCCATGTTTGAAATACTGCATTTCTCAGTTTTCAGCTGTTTGCATTCAGTTGAATTCTGGAAGAACATGAAATAGTATTTCACAGCCTTCTTTATTAACTAGATTTTTTGGTAATTGGATGTCATTTTAAAAATAATTAGGAAGTAAGTGTTGTGATTTCAGCTAAATTACAGTCAGTTTTGTGACTAACTCAGTTACTATAAGTAAGTTTAACTTTCTAAAAGCAAACTGTGTGTTCTTGAGACAGTGTTCTTCTCTAAAGTGATAACACAGGGTATCGGTATGCAGAAAGGCCAATGTTTATACCTAACCAAGGCCATCCTCAAGCTGAGGAAAGGGGGACACACCTGCAAGGAGGGGCGAATAGGGCAGGCGACCCTAAAATTACCAACAGAGCATTCCATCCCATATATGTCATCCTTAGTATAAACCTGAGAACACGAGGGTCTTGCTCTCTTCTGCAGTGGCCAAAGTCCACTGTCTGCCTGGTTGTTCCTAATCCCGGATCTGTGCATTCCTGAATCTGGTTCTTGAGTGCAGCTCCCTCCTAGATATGGACACATTTTTTGTTCTGAAGAACTTGGACTTCAGACATAAGGTTTTGCAAGTACACTAAGTATTCCAGAATACAGCAATATTTTGTCTTAATCTGGCATACAGAATTGACATAGAAAGTTGTCCTGAAACAGGTAATAGTCAAATTTAATCTGCTAAACCACATATCAAATTGTCCTCACAAAGTCTTCAAGCAGGAATGTTACAAGGAGCATGAAAAGAAGAATTATATATCTTTTCATTATTATCTAATTTGTTTCTTTTTATAAGGAAAAGAGTAACACTTTTTTACTCTGGATTTTTTATTTCATTGCTATTGAATTAACATTTTATGTGAAAGGTACCTATTTTCACCCTAGATTACTGATAATTTTAACCATGAAAGAAGCCAGCTAAAGATTCTCTCATTTCTTCTGGCTGCATGTGTCACTTATCATAGGCTAAACCAAGGGGAGGGAAAAAAGCAGAGATGAGTGTATTACTGTCAGTTGTTGAAGCTACTGAACATGTAGTAAAACCATGAGCTAGGTCTAACAGTTGCCTACAAGATCAAAGCTGGCATTCTGCAACCTGATCATCATTCATAATCTGAGTGCCACTAATTTCTATTACAAAGGCAACAGACAAACTATGTTTTAAAAAGCTTTTTGCTTTACTGCCAGGACAGATTGGGCTTTCCATTTATTCTGGGACTGTAGATATAGCTGTTGCTATAGTAACTGTGTATCTCTTGAACAGTAAATAATTGGGTTAAATGGCTAAATATCAAATAGGTTTATGGCTACTCTGGTGCTAAACTTGAATACATCAAATTTTAACCGTATTTTTCAAATCATCTGCACAGTTACCACAATATGTCCCATACAGAAACTGAAAATCTTTCCTAAAGCTTTTCAGGGACTTGGGCAGTTGTGCACTGAGTAAATAACTGAGAAATTTCCAGAATCTCACAAGTTTAGGATGAATGTTAGTCTAATATGAAGTTCTGTTGTGATATTCTACAGGCTCTCCAAATAGATATCATAGGAAAGTAAAGAAAACATATCAAAAGATTTTGTGAAAATTAGGCCGTTGGATTTAAAGATTAGAACAACTAAATTGACTGCTGGTGACTTGAAAAGCTCCAAGAAGCAATGTAAAAATTCACAGATTTTGTCTCCGATATATGTTTTCATTAGAAAAATATTTATTTCTACAGACAAACAATATGAATTGGTTATCTTGGTATAGTTCTATAGATCTTAATGGAAATTTATTTAACCTAAGCACCTACAACCTCTAACATCTATTTTCTATAAACAGATAAGTATTTTATGATTTGATGATTCTATGATTTAATTCAGTATTATTGCCCCCACACACACTCAGAAAGTCAAAAAGATGAAACGCAAGGAATAAGAATGCAGTGCTGCCTTTCACAAAGACAAATGAAAGATGATATTTTTTAATCTTCTCAGAGCTAAAGTAGTGTGCTAATGTTTCTGAAATAAAAATGTAAGCAAAAAGACACTGGATCACTAATGAGGAAGAACTAAAAAAACCCTGCCTGTTACCAGGGGATCAGTCCCATCACACGACAGCCTGTCAATTGTCTGTAATAGACTGCAATAGGTTACATTGTGTTTAACACAGAAAATTTCTGGAATTTAAAAGACACACTGAGTTATGCTTTTATAATTTATGAAAAACATGCTTAGTCAAGCTTAAAACAATATGTAGCAGACAAAGCAGCAAATACTTCAGACATATTTTGAGAGATGATAATTTTATTAGACAAGTAGATTTAGGCCCTCAGTGTTGGAATACTTTAAAACTCTGCAAGATTGTTAACTACACTATAACAGAAGACAATAAAAGATAAATTGAGTTACAGCTAGACACGATTCTTTTTCTGGTGTCATAATAGGTAAAATGTTCACAAATAGATAAGCACAGTCCCCTGAAGCATAAGCAGTTATGTGTCCATTAGGTCTGTACAGTTCTCAAAACCTGTTTTCCTCTTTAATTGTGCTATAATATTGGAGCTGCCAAGTGCTTAGGTTTATTTCACTCCGCTTTAAGATCTCAAGATCAAGTCTGCCTGGCTAATGAAGTGCAAATGTAAGAATCTGGTTTTTTTTCAGGGAATTATCATGTATCTGACACAATGTTCTAAAAATGATCTTTGAATAGGCAACCTTGGAAATATCTTTTCATGCTCCTAGAAAAAAATTAATGGTATTAGAAAAGCTGTCATGGGAAGTTAGCAAGTCTGCAAAGCCAGACCTGTGGATGCGCTATGTGGATCAGAGTGCATAACCATTGCAGGAGACTGAACAAACTTTACAATTTAGTCAGTGCCTTAATCTGTGCACCTTTCAAGCCTATTGTAAGATTTTTCTATCTAAATTAACAGTTTGACTGCTACAGAAATTTAAACCATAAGCATATTAAAATCGGCCTGGATTCTAAACTGTAGCCTACATATATCTTATGAAACGCCAGAGATTAATACGTATTTTCTCAACAAATAAAGCATGACCAGTGAACAAGCAATGCAACCAAAACCAACAAGACTCTAGGGAAGAAGCCAGACCTTTCTCTTGGACAACAGCTAGTAGTAATGCGGTAGGGACTTAGACTGAAAGGAAGCTCATTGGGATTATCTCTGCATTTTATTTCAAAAGAGATATAAATGGACAAAACTCCAGGCTAATGGTACGCATATATTATTTTATTCAGTAGTAATAATGACCTTAGTCATAAGGTTTTGAATCTTAGGTGAATCTTCTGGTTGCTGCAATTTATTCAGATTTTATTTCTTAAGTTTTTCCATCATCTGATATCTTCAGGACACATAAAAAGTGACCCATTTGGAAGATATGTGTCTATTACCCTCTGTGAAGATCCAAACAAATATATCCTTCAGATTCACTGTAATCTGTCCATTAAGACAGAAATCCTTCCATATGAATTTCTAATTGCATTCTATATTTGCTAGGAATGACATAAATATCCTGTCAGATTACTATTCCTGGTATTTTAAAATAACTTTTCCTTGGACAATCTTTTATTCTACATCTGTGCAGCACTTAGCACAATAACAGGTCAGATCATATATCAAGCTCCTGTAATCTGTAATAACAAAGACAACAATTCTTATTTTCAGTTTTATATATTATTGTAAGCGATTTGTTATCTCACATATTTATTTACATTAACCTCACTCATACTGAGCCAGATTTGTTTGTTTAAATTATTTTGAATCAAAATAAATTATTATTCTTTTCTTTTTGGGTTTTTTTTTTCTGCCTTTTTTTGCCATGTATTTTAAGCATGCGCTCACTCTAGTTTTTCCTTAGGACATTTTCCTCAGTCCCTTTGACTTCAGTTAGAGTTGAATCAGAATCTGAATAAAATACCTTTTGTTTGCTGCTACCAAAGTAAAATTTCTTTGTTCAGTATCAAGGCTAATTCACATAACTTCTATGCATATTATTGTGTACTACTCAAGAAATCCTAGCATGTTCATGAGAAAATGTGCTTACAGTAAATTTTCCTATCATGTAGTGTTTTAAAGAAACACTTGCTACATAAGTTTAAAAGGGTTAATTATTCCTATTGATTTTAGTGTGATAATCTATTTTCAAATTTAGCTTTTAAGAAGATAAAGTAAGAAGAGCTGTGCTGAGTTGCATGTCTTTCTCATAAAAACTTTAAAAAAGTAAGGCTTAGAAATAACTAGATTTTATTAACGGAGACATACAAGTGCATAATTAAAAACCCCATGTATTTCATCTTTGCATTTTTCATCTTTTTTAAAAAAATGCCCATTGTGAAATAACTGCTGAAAATTATTGGAGACAAGCTATTCCAAATGCACAAATTTAAAAATAAGTGTTGTCTGAAAAATTTTATCCTCTCTTAGTTTTAGTTTACTTTAGATCAGTTTCATACCTTAAATACTTTCAGAGGAACAGATTTCATTCAACTAGTGTATGAAATATGTTCACTGATTGGTTTAAAATAACATGCAGCAGGTTATTCTTATGCTTGAGCGATATTCAGCAATTAATCTTTTTGGGGGTCAAAATTTACCATATAACATAGAAATTCTCAACACAAATAAGAACCCCTTTGGAATTTAAAATAATTTTGCGTAGATCATATTTCAGGGATGTTTTCTGCTTTTTATGTCAGCTAGCACCTGTTGTCAAAGGTAAGCATTTAAAAACTGAAGAGATTTTCAGGGCAGATATTTTTGGAAGAGCTCAGAAGAAAGACAAAGCCAAATTTACAAAGCAGGGAAGTGTCATAGCTTTTTATTTCTACAACTCAGCTTTGTCTCCAATGTAAAATTAGCCGAGTGAGGAGGCATGGTGCAAGTTCAGTCTAAGCAGCACTTTTAATCAGAACCTGAAGGCTGATCATGGTCTTTCCCTTGTAGCTCCAGACATTTATACTTTCAAAGGAGGTTTTATTTTATCAAAGCCTGATCAAACAGCCTCTTTTGTTTCAGTTTTAAGTTGTGTTTTCTAGTGTTTGTTTTCATTCTTTTTATTCTCTTTCAACTGGTTTTATCCTGGTGAGAGGTAGAACTAGGGTTTGAGGAAGAGAATCCATGACTACTGATTCTTTCTTGGTTGCCAAAGAAAATCAAACTTACACAAGCTGTGTTTTGTGCCTCTGTCTGTGCACCCACAATAACATTTAAAAATATTAGTCAGTTCAGATAAACCTGATTGGAAGCAATGGCCTCAGGTTAAAAAACTATAATTCTAATGAAAATAAGTAGCTGGTTAGTAAAGGGCCAATATTAGTCTATAAGACAAATAGTTAATACTCAAACTCAGGCAAACTCTACCCAGGTCTCACATCTTGTTAACCAATGCAGAATTAAGAATGCAATATGTAGCTATAACAGATTAAGTTGTTGTTTACGCTACTCATGAGATTATTTGAATCCTAGACCTTTACTTAATACAGGAATCAGCCATGAAACACATAAATCTGTTTTTTGTAGGCTTCTCACTTTCTTTTTTTTTAACATCCTTGTGGCTGGCATAATTGGCACATTTGAAAACATCTCTCTTGATTTTATTTCCTAGGCAAATTCCTAAATCAACAAACAATTCATTTGTTCTCTAGCAAGTTGGGTTTTTTTAGTATACACTGCATGCACTCCTACACTGTTCTGTTTCCCAGAGAGTGGATTTACTGAAAAATTATCTACCTTTGTATTCAAATATAGTAATGAAAAAAAAATTATTAAAATGGCTAACTTATTTCCATGTGACAAAAAACATCCTTCCTCCAAAGTCTTGTTTCAAATAAATGTTAATATAAAATTGTAGAATATGGGCAAGGCTACCACAGCAGTCTGCATTGCAGTCAATAACAGTATTTGCCATTTTTATGGATTTTCTTAGTAAATTATATTTCTGGCAATTTGCCAGTTACAGAGAATTTCAGAGATGTACCTGAAAGGTTCTCAGTGCCCGCCTAATGCCATTCAGAAAAACAAAATATAAAGAAGCACTGAGTCTTTTGACTAAATTCTTAAAGTGGTTTAGGTTTGCTTTTCTATGTAAAAGCACTACTACTACATTTGGAAGCTCTTGGAATATAGGCTTGCTGGGATCATGCAAACAACTTGTCACAGATAAGATGACAACAACTCAGAGTGCATCTGAGTAGTAGCACTTATTTAATAATCAACAAGATTATTACAAGCTGTTACTCTTCTTCATCACCTCATACATTCATTTGCTCACTCTGCCTCCAATATTATGTTTCCTAAGTCTCTAGTTGCCCTCTTGTCAAGGATTTTGCTGCTGGTCAAGAAGACTGGGCAAAATGTTCAGATTGCATACCGGACACCTGTTAGAAGCCTCAGGTCCTACAAGTCTCAGGTGTTACTGCCAAGGTTTTGGGATCTCCATAGTTCTCCTCTACTTCCTCCAGTCTCACATTTTCTTCATTAAAACACACTCTGATAAGTCTCTTAGTTTTTTATCAGACTCCTGTCTCATCACTAATTGGACAATTCAGCATGTGTCACTCCTGCTTAGTCCAGATGTCTTTAAAGTTTATAACTAACCTTTACTGGTTGTAGCTAGTGAACCGCAGGCTTCAGCTTGAGTATTTTGCACATTCATCTTTATCTTCACCCCAAGCAGCCCTGCTGCCTGTCATCATTCGTGATCTTCCTTTATACATGGCACAGCATTAAACTTCCAAGTAGAGGTTCTGAAAAGACAGAATAGCCAACTTTCCTAGTACCAAATAAAAGTGAAATCAAATGCTTTGACAAATGACCAAGAGAACCTGAAACATTCCAAAATACAAAATATGGACATGGAATATTAGGAAAGATTATCTTTTGCCCACACAAAATGTTTTAGTTGCCTTTGAGGGAATTTCAGTATGGTTTTCTAGTTATGGAATGATCCTTAATAGTCATAAATTATACACTGTAAGTAAGCAGTCAATGCTTAATCATTTAAGAATAAGAACAGCCCTGGACTGGGATACAGGTCATACATTTATTGGTAGGATATTCAGTGTTAGGGTAATATGTCTTACAATATCAGTATTAAAAAAGTCCAGTTACTATTGTGATTTATTCAATTTTGTCCTTGGCTTTGTCTTGTCTTGATTTTACTCAAAAAACTACTAGAACCCTTCATTTCACCTTTACTGTTAACCAAAATGACAAACAGATGCAATTATCACACTGAACGCCATCCCAAACTTCTCATAGTCTCCTGTGCATCCCTAAAACATGAGCTGAAGAGACAAGATAAAATACAGTTGATCACAATATAAAAGCTTTAGTATAGAATTCAGTTGTCCATCATTATAATCTCTGAAGTCTCATAAAGAAACTAAGGGAGATATTCAAGAAGAAATCATCAATTTCTGCTGACAACATCAACAGCTGTTAATGGGGGAAGCTGGAGAGAAACAACGAGTGATATTTCACAATGGATCTTGATCATCTTAAAGAAAAATTCAAAGATCACAAATTCAGAAGTCTACGTTTAATGTCCTTGTCTGAACTAAACCTATGAAATGTTAAAAAAAAATATAATGTACATATATCTAGTTTTGAAGCAAACAATATTTAGCACAAGTGGTTGTGAAAAGGTTGTTTATCGCGTGGAGTCTGCATAAAAACTTCCCAAAGAAAAACAAAAAACAAATTTTGAACCCTCCTGAAAGGACTACTTGGCAGCCTGAAGCTGTGTACCCACTGATTTTCCTGGGTCTTCCAAAACCTAACAAACATGCAAAATTAGGTCATAGGTTGCTATGACCTAATAATCTTCAAGATTATCTTGAAGACATAATCTTCAAGACCAAGCCAAAACCAAAGTCAAAAGCGAAAGGAAGATATTGTAAAATCTAAGTACTAAGGAAAAATATATACACAATTTCATGTATAATTGTACCCATTCATTGGTAAAGAACAATAAGGAAAAACCATTTGAATTATTTGTGCATACAGAAGTATTTTGAAATAACTATGCCTCACAAGAAACGTAAAGAAATTAAGGAACAATGTAGTCAATATACAAAAGATTTTTAAAAGTTCAAGAAAGATGAGGTTCCATTGAAAAAGGAATAAATCCATAACCTCAAATCAAAGCTATTTTACTTCACATGACTTTGTGTTTGAAAAGAACACATCTATGCAACACACAAAACTGAAGTACCTGGAACTGGTCTCCTCAAAAATGATTGAGACATTTACTGCTATTTTAAAATTAATGGTGATTTCACTTTTAAAAAAGGTCCTACAAGAAAGAGTCAATACAACAAAAAAATACAAGGAAAAGTGTATAAGCACATTCTAGTTCAACAAAGCTTATTTGAAAATATGTTCAAAGATTTCAAGTACCCGTAACAGAAAATTATTTTGACTGCAGTACAGTCTAGCTTCATTCCACCAATATTACTTTCTTCCTCACAATACCAATGTTAGCTCTAATTCGATGAGAAACATATTTACAGGAGAAATTTTTATCGATCATAAAATATTCCTTAACAACTCAGAGATAGTGGTCTTATAGATAACTCCATAGAGACTTTCACAGGTTAGTTGAGAAATTGTACACAGATTTCCATAAACAATAACTCTGATATAGAAGGGTTTCAAATGGAAAAGCCTCAGGGATCTATTTTAGGCTTTTTTTTTATTATTCCTTGTTCTTTGATGTTTTATTTATTAATTTTTAAGAGAAAGGAACAAGAAAGGACAGACCTCATAAGTACCAAGAAATATATAATTATTAGATCAATAAACAATTCAGCAGTTCTTAGAGGACATTCAAATAACCTTCAACAATAAAAAGACTACACTATATATGAAATACAAATCTTAAGAGATAGTTAGCATTCCAGGCAAATATGAGTATATTGGTAATGTTGATTTAGCTGTCTTAATTTTGTTCAAAATTACCTCCACAGATCATAGACTCAAATAACAGTAAAGAGAACAAAAGGAGCACACAACAAAGAAATGTACATAGAACGAACAGTAATAAATAGAATAAAACCTGGAAAACTGGAGAGATAATAAATGAATAAGTAAGCAGTATGGAAATATTCCTTCAGCCTCCCAATAAGCAAACACTGATTCTAAAATTTGACATATAATATCATTTAATGCAAACAATATTTTAAAAAAAATACTACAAATCATCCTGTATTATCATTTCTATGGTGTAACACTGCATTGAAATAAATCAAATATTATATGTATTTCAAGACCTTGTCACTTATTTATTATTTCCTTTTTTTTCCTGAAGTGCTCTGAAGCCAAACATCCTTCAAGACATGTAGAAATATTTACATACTTTTTGAAAACTAATAACATATTCAAAATAATGAACTAGTAGTCATTTTGCGTGGTGCACCCCTGCCCTACCACGCCTATTCTATTCTATAGGAACAATCCTCTTAAAAATTTTGTCTGCATGAAAAGAGCAATGAATGTTAAGTATCATTTAGATAAGTACATGTGTCCCTTTTTCTGCAAAAAAAACATTTACCAAGTATGTCCCATATGGCCTTTAATTATATATTATGACATCTTTGATCTAGGTTATTGGCAGTATCAAGTCTAACTTTAACAAGGTGTAAGGAAGGATAACCAGCAACGAGGTGATTCTAAAATGAAATTAATATCAAAAGGGAACTACATTTCACCTCCTAGACTACAGAAAAAATAAACTGCAAATGTTCTCTTTTTTGTCATGGCTCCAAAAGTTGGGAACCATACAGTGCAGATCAAAAAAGGAATTTTCAAGAGAGCAGATTTCTCTGCAAAACATTCTGCTCACCTTTATCTTAGCAAAATGGTATGTTTAAATATCTTTCTGCTGACATAGGAGAAGTTAGAATCCTAAGAAAAAGAAAATTTTTGTAAATTTATACTTCAAAATTCACTTTTGTATGACTATAATAAATTAATTACCCAATCTGGAAAGAAAGATATATTTTTTTCTAATTGATATTATTTGCCTGTATTAATTTTATATATATGTATATATATATATATAGCTATCTATTGTGGATAGGAATTTAAGAAACTTTGGTTTATCAGCAATTTAGAATTCATTATGGTAAAATTGCAAAATTCTTATTAACAACTATTAATTGATTGATGAAGTGATGAAAATATTCAATATATTTTTTATAATCAAATTAATCAATGCCTTAGATTAAAAAATAACAAGATTCACTCCTGTTTACTAAATAGTATGGTAAGTGTACATGCAAGCACTGAGAAATAGTGATATGCATGCGTACAAAGATATATCGATATTTAAGTATGGGTCATGACAGAGGAAGAGAGAGAGGCAGGAGGAGAGAGAGAGAGGGAGGGAGGAAGAAAAAACAGTCTAAAAATTTCCCTCTGCAGATTTGGTGAGAATACTCTCATATAATGCACTAGCATTGTCGACAGGCAAAAGCTGGATCTCAAGGAATCTTGAAGATTTGTTTGGGGTGGGTGATAATACTCGCATTCAATTCACCTGCATACCCAACAGGCAATGATGGGCTCTCAAGGGGAGATAACATGGCCTAAGGCCATTTAATTTGCTCTGTTAGCAGATGAGACAATGCATTGGCCGAGGTCAATGGCGTGAGGTTTAACAAGGCCAAATGCCGGGTCCTGCACTTGGGGCACAACAACCCTATGCAGTGCTACAGACTGGGGGAAGAGAAGGACCTGGGGGTAATGGTTGACAGCCAACTGAACATGAGCCAGCAGTGTGCCCAGGTGGCCAAGAAGGCCAATGACATCTTGGCTTGTATCAGAAACAGTGTGACCAGCAGGTCCAGGGAGGTTACTCTCCCTCTGTACTCAGCACTGGTGAGACCGCACCTTGAATACTGTGTTCAGTTCTGGGCTTCTCACCACAGGAAGGGTGTTGAGTGTGTCCAGAGAAGAGCAACAAAGCTGGTGAGGGGGCTGGAGAACAAGTCTTATGAGGAGCTCCTGAGAGATCTGGGGTTGTTTAGCCTGGAGAAGAGAAGGCTGCGGGGAGACCTTATTACTCTCTACAACTACCTGAAAGGAGGTTGTGGAGAGGAGGGAGCTGGCCTCTTCTCCCAAGTGACAGAGGACAGGACAAGGGGGAATGGCCTGAAGCTCCGCCAGGGGAGGTTCGGGCTGGACATTAGAAAAAAATAATTCATGGAAAGAGTCATCAGGCAATGGCAGAGACTGCCCAGGGAGGCGGTCGAGTCACCTTCCCTGGAGGTGTTTAAGGAATGGGTGAAAGAGGTGCTGAGGGGCATGGTTTAGGGAGTGTTGGGAATGGTTGGACTCGATGATCCAGTGGGTCCTTTCCAACCTGGTGATTCTATGATTCTATGATTATGCCTGAGAGGCACCCCAGCTCAGGGAAGATTAATGGTCCCAGTCTGGTGTGATCCAGAAGTCCTCAAAGGGCCTTCTACGTAATCACGCAGTCACGGAGCCTCAAGACAGTTGACTTTTATCAGACATTTGAATATTCATTTTGATGTCTTAATATTCACTTTGGCTGCACTTGGAAGCTATCGTACTAAGCGGAACTTTCCACTAGTTACATCAGACCACCTCACTTCAGCTCTGATAATTGTATTAGGTATTCAAGGGGGCATGACTGATGGTCAATCTCTTCCACAGGCAATGACAGAGCTTCTCCCCAGCCACACAAGACCCCAGGAACACTGGGGGAGTTCCGAAGTGCTCTGGATCACTGCATTTTAACAATGGATATTGTTTTCCTAGTGAGCCTCATCCAGATGACAGGTTATTTGTCCACTTCTTCAGAAAATTAGGGAGTTTCTTTCCCAATTATAGCAGTTCCAGGTAGACCAGGGGGCTGCCTTGGTGCCCTGGATGACTGCCTCCATGAAATCAGAATTCTCACTTTGAAGGCTGTGTTCCACTGTATCAGCTAATAGCCCAAATATTGGAGAAAAGGTGTTTTTCCAAGTGCATCAAAGAGATTATATAAAGCAGCACAGAGTGGTTTGTGTGGCTAGTGGGGTGGGATGAAATCCCATCACTGGAATATTACGGTCTTAATTTGATTTACTCTCTCACTTCAAAAAGCCTAAATTTTAAAACAAAGCCATTTTTGTGAGTCAGTTTCTACTAACCTGAAAAAAATTGCAAGATTTCTTTTTGATTTAAATGGAAAATTTCAGAAAGACTAGATATAACATTACATTCTTTGTTAGTGAGATTTTTAAATTATGTTGATCATAAGGTAGATACCTACATCTCTAAATGTAATTTTTGGCTTACTTCACAGTCAATGTGGAGTTAATTAATATAGACAGTAGAATCTTTGAAATTAGTCACCTAATCTTTAAAAGGCTTTAAATTGTGCAGATATGTTAGAGACCTAGGAAATGGGCTTTTCAGACTACGTAAAGGGGAACATAAAGAGAACCATAAAGGGAACCAACCAGCTCATGGAAGCATTTGTAATTAAAAGAAAATGCAGTTCCACACATCAAGAATTATTTTGTACTGAAAATTTACCTTGTTAAACCATTCAGGTCTTTTAGTGACACCTTTCTATAAGTGTAGGCAAGGTGTTTGCAAAGAGGCATAACAAATTTTCAGTAATTTCCCATAACCCTTTGCAATTTCTATAAAGAATTTATTTCTTATTGTGTACCGATTCTTGCATTCTCGTACTGCATAACATTATGACATAGATGCAGGGTGTATCAAATATCATCTAGTTCATTTCAGCTCTGTTCCTGATGTTGGAGTGTTTTTGTAGAAATGCAAAAGAAACTATAGACTCTAAGAAAGCAACCCATTTTTACCTGGCAGAAAAGCGTTATTGAGACCATTTACAGTTTAATATTAAAGATAGCAACAAGTGTGTAAATTACTCAAATAATCAAAGGAAAGTGAAGCTTTGTTTTATGTTTTTATGTGTGTTCAGAATTATAGGTATATGAATATCTTACGAGAAATAATGTGGAAGATTGATAATTCTCACTAGCTTAATGTGTTCATTTAACTATTCACTTTTGAGAAAGTAAAGTAGTTCTCATCATCAAGGATAACTTCATAAATCCAATAGGCAAAAAATCCATTTAAAAATTGGAAGTGTGGATATAGGTTTGCAAAACCTAGGGAAATAGTCACAAAGCATAAGAACATACACATATTTTTTTCTTTTTATAGAGTTTACTTGTTTTACACTGTAGGTTATTAACAGGTCTGAAGATTGTACTGTGTTTTTACAGATGACTTATTTATTATTTGATTATTTGTGCTAATTCAAAAGGACATAAATATGTTGTTAAAAAAATTGATAGTATATTAATAAAGACCTATTGCAGAGCTCCAGATAAATGTTATGGCAGTAAGTTGAGAAGAGAATTCTTATGAATGCTTTAATTGTTTGGGGCCATAGGAAATGAAATCAGATAGAAAAAAAAAAAGACCCAATTTTACTCACTTTTGTTCTTTGATCCACTGATTAACATTTGCAACCACTAACTCACTTTCCTGATGGAGGCGACTGTTGTCAGTTCGTGCTGCTTCCAGAGACTGGCACAAAGTTTCCAGCTGTGGATGCGGACAGATCAAAGCATATGATGGACTCCCTAGAACACACTCTATCTGGAATACTAATAATAGTCTGTACTACTTGTAAAGAATCAAGTCATTTTTCTCCACTCCTTCAAATAATCAGGGTTTCCTTGTACATGCTATTAATTGATTCAATATGCTAGAAGGAATGTTTGAACTTTTCCCACGCCTTACTGTTACCCGTTTATTATAATACACACTAGTCTACCTCCAGAGGTTGTTTTAATTGAAATCAGATTTATTTTATACAAATGGAACTATTTTAACTTTCTATGTTTCTGTTTAAATGTTTTATTCTTTCCACTTTTTGTTTTATTTTTGCTATGTATTTCTTTAAGATTAGCTCTTTGGTCATGGCTCATTGCTTTTAGAATAGAAAGAATGTAAAGGGGATGGAGTTATTTTGGTAGTCAATTAAAAAGAATAAGGAACGGTGTAGGACAGAACAACCTAAAAGTTGGAAGCTGAATGTCAGACTTTCACCTTTACATCTCCAAATGAAATCAAATGTAAGTCAACGATGGTGAAAATCTGTTAACATCCAATAGATGTGTGATGCCTAGGTAAAATGATAAAATTATTTGGTGGTCTCTGTACCATCTCCTTTGGGTACTGTTCCTCAGTTTACATCACAAAAGTCATGACAATGAGAATTCTCTCAGCAGACTCTTTAAATGGGCCAAACCTGATTTTATAAATATTTCTTTCCTTACCTAACTGCCAGAACCACAACTACTGCAAACTCACAATAGTTCATAATGATGCAGAAATGAGATTCTAGAAAGCTAAACCCACTTTAAAAATCTGTAACAGTAATAAAATTCTGAAGGGAGAAACCTTTTGTTCAACAGATGACAAATATAGCTTACATGAACACGAAAAAAGTATGAGCAGAATGTATCAGTCTTGAATCCACTTGGCTATGATAGATTTAAATACCATTATTGGCCAAATAAAAGAATGTTGTAATATAAAACCATATGTAAATTTTTAAGAACAAAGCATATATTCATGTTTTTCAAATAAGAGTGCAAAATTACCACTTCCTTCAATAATATTTTATCATTATTAAACTCAACAAAAACTGACATCAAAAGTAGTGTACCTTTTTGAATGCTCTTCAAAATAGTGGTCTCATATCAATGACATTTAAAACTTTTGAGTGTAATAAATCTTTGAATACCATGCATAAAAACCTCTGAGGTATTAATATGGGTAATATATAATGGAAGAGACACTATCTAATTAAATCAAAATAATAGCCGCTTACTCTTGTAAGAGTCATCTGTTATGCATATTAATGTTATAGAATAGATTACACTAATGCTGCAAAAGCAATTTACTTTTTAAAAAAGATCTTTAAAACATTATCATGTATTATTAAACCACACAATTTATTTCTGGCTGCTTTTGTAATTATGTGAAATTAGAAAAGAAGGTTTAGTAATTGACAAGTTATGATTACCTGATGTACTGACAAAGCAGATAAAATACGTCAAACAGACGTTGACACAAACAGGATGATCTGCAAGTTTCAAGGATACAAATATGAGTGGTTTATACATATATATACGTATGTGTATATATACATATATATATGCACACGCACACAGATGTATCTACATGTTGAAGTGACAGTAATTTGAAACAGAATACCCATAAATCACATATACTTACATTATCACAAAGGTTCAAAAAAGTATTTCATACTTCAAGTATTCTGTCTTAAAAAAGAATGAGAATATAACAATTGATATAGATACACGGTGCAACTCAACAGGAATAGAACTGTGGTTTGCATAGTTTTCTTTCTTTTATTTCCTTTTATTTTGAAAAATAATCATCAGTATTCAGTTTTCTTTGCTTTCAAAAATTGTAAGCAAATTGTAGTCCTCATAAAAATGAAGTTTCAATAAATGTGATTCAGATAGATAAACCATAACCTCACAAAAAAGAGAGAGCAAATACCCTTCTATCATTTTTCATCAGTTTCAATCTGCATTGCATGCCTTCCCATCTAGTCTAATGTCTGTCTCTACAGAAAAGACAAAGAATGTGCAAACTCACATAGTAATTTTGAACCAAACTGGTTTGTTGCAGCAGTAGTTAACAGCTTTTTCTCCCGTTCACTGACGATCTTTACTGGACCCTTTTTTTTTTTTTTTTTCAGCATGTGGATGTCATCAGACTGCTTAGGGATTTATCTCAGGTACCAGCAAATGGTTAAAGGGCACATCTGAGCCCTGTACCCTATAGGAATACATTAACCACCTCCATCAACAGTAGAGTATTTGCTACTTTTTTTTTTTTTTTTTTGGATACTTAGGTGAGCACAGTGGACTGTAAGGAAATTTTGTTATTTCTGCAGGGTGACCTTTCCTAAACCTGTAGACTCTGTGTGCTCTACCGGCTGGTAAGCACCACAGCACCCTCAGCATTCCTGGTCTTCTCACCAGTCATGGCCCAGATTTGACTTGCATGAAAACCAGAACCCAGAGGTTTAGAAAGAAGGGATGTTATATATGGAAACATTTTTTCAATGTGGGATTAGTTAAGGCTCACATCTAAGCCAGGAGTTCAGAAGCACTCCAAGATGCACCCGTGTAAAGGTACAAAATACTGTAGGCAATAATCCTAGGAAATTAGGATTAAACCATAAAAGTAATTTCCACTTGAGTCTGAAGAATGTATATAGAGCCAGTTGCACAAAAACAATTCATTTGCTAACTCAGTAGATTGAGATCTTTTTCCTGCCATGAGTTAAATTAAAACAATGGCAAATGCAAAGTCCAGTCTAAATAGCAAGCAGTTTTTACTGAACGAAAGGCTTCCATTCTGCAGCATGTGATTCATCACACTTCCAAAACGTTGTTAGCATTTCCAAGTGCATGTATTGGTGTTCTAGAAGTCTGCTTTAGCAAACAGATAGTGTACAACATTGTCCATATTGAGTTTTATTCAATTTTAAAATATTTTGTTGTTGTTGAGGAAAGGGTGCTGCAGCTGTAGGGTGGACAGACACTGAGTGATGTGAACAGATCTGCCAAATATGATAAACCTGTAGAAACATTCAATCTTGTCTCTCAAGAGCTTTTAGGAAATTCCATTACTAAAACTTTTCTTGGGAACTACAGTAGCCAGGTATAGGCCAAGGGCCAAGTTGCAGGATGTTAAATTAGTGGTGATGTAAAATTACGTAGCTGATATAAGCGTGCTGAAAATGTGCACAATTAACAATGAAGCATAACTTCAGTGCAAATGTGAAGTTCTGAGGTGGTGTCAAATTAACATATTTTGCCTCTAGAGGTGAATGAATATATGAATAATAAAATTGTAAGTTAACAGTGACATTCTCCATGTGAGAGTAGTGGAGAATACAGCATATTTTGTCAGCTTCCTACATATAACCTAATAAGATCATCTTTGTTCTGCATTTAAAATAGTTGTTTCATTTTCAGTAGGTTTGATTTTTCTGCTGTCCTAAAATCTGAAAATTTAAAGCTCTTCAGCACTTTTCAAGGCTGGGCTTCTGGAATTACTTTCTCTGTCTTGCGTTATATCCTGTATTAAGATAAATTTCAGTTGTCTAAACAAGATTCTTGCAACTTGAACGTGCTGGCTTTGGTTGGTCCCTCTGTAGGCAAGAGCATTTAAGGCACGTGGTCTTAGTTTCTCTGAATCCCTCTCCGGAGCTGACAACAGAGTGTAACCTTAAGTATGATAGGTGAGTGCAGGGAAGTAAAGGAATCATAGCCCATTTATTCAAAGCACCTCTCAGAAATTTTCTGTGTGTTCTGATCTTCCTCTTAGCTTTTCTCTGGAAAATGACCATAAAGAGGCTATGATATGATTGCAAAACCAACTTACAATACTTATTAATTGCAGAAGTTGCTGTGTCCCCTCACCTCCCTCTCTTGAACCCTTTATTCTTTTCAGAATTTGTCTTCAAGCATTTTCTCATCTTTAGCTATAATGATGAGATAACGCTTGTGTCCATATGACTGAGGATTGATTATAGAAGACCATGACTTTTCTGAAGTGAAGGCATAGTAGTATAATGAAAAACAAATATCTGGGTATTGTAATGCTTCTGTGGACAAAATCTGTGTATTTAGGGGAGAGAACGACCCAGGCTTAAAACTTCAGGGTAACTAGCTAGGTAACAAGCTAGGTAACTACCTTACATATTGTTTATTCAAGCAACTATTTTCTCATCCTAAGCTCTGCTATAACATGCCAGTCAGTTACCAGTTTGTCCATTAAGGAAACATAAACCTTTTACACGTAACTGAAAAGCAATTTAGTTATGAAAACAGAAAACCAAAGAACTTAACTGTTTTAGTAATTATTGGAAATACCTATCTTTTATTATTAAAAATAAGGTTGTTTGAAGAAATGTTACTTATATTCCTCACAGCAGAAGCAGAAGTTTTTAATTTAGCACAGGGGAGATTTATCACCTCAGACCGTCTACAAAGTCAGGCAAATGTTACTGATTTGATTACAGGTGAGATTTTCATTCATGAACAAGCAAATGCACAAAGAAACAAACCCAAACCTTTTTCTGGTGCAAGAATAATCATATCATTAGAGTGATATATATCAGTTATCCTGGTACAACATCTTATGTTTTCCCTCATTGCAGGAAAGAATATCTTCTTTCTAGTTATGATTTAAATCTACTGCAGAAAGACACAGTATTAATAGAAAAAAAATTTTACCTAACAAAAAGAATATGCATGCAAGGAGCTATAAAAATATATTTATATTTTGATTTACTTTTATTTTTAAACTACACTTCCACAGGTTTTCTGTACAGAAAAGCTCTGCTTCGTGTTTTCAAATATAGTTTTCTTCTTTGTCCAGACACTTTTCATTATTTTTGAAGTAAATGTAACACAGTTACATGGTCACTAGATATAATAAGAGAGGTCTTAATCCTAGTCCTATAATATTTGAACCGCATCCTTAGAAACAGAATTTAACTTATAACACTCTGGTCTAAGTTTATAGTTGTTTCAGACTTGCACTTTAGATTTTGCAGAGACAGTTATGGAGTGTTCTAGTCATTATTGTTTTGTCTTATTCGTTGAGTGGAATATATTAATCATTATTATTCAGGGATACACATCAAAACACGAGATCGCATCAGGAGTTGCTGTACTAGGAAACATATCTTTCAAAGCCACTGAAATTTGTAAAGAAATCTTCCCATATCACTTCACCATAAAAGTGGAGCATTTCATCTTCTAAGATAGGAAGCTAATGGAATTTTTAAGACGGTATATTAGACAATATGTTAGGCAAATAGGCAGAAAGATAGAAAGAGCAGTCCTGCAAACCTCCTTAGATATATATCATCAGTATCTCTATATTAAATTCCTGGAAAGCATTGTACCAAATGGACTGGTAACTTTACATTTTACCAGCATTTTTCTTTAGATAATCAGTGACTGCACAGGAGACAAGACTTTGAGAGGCTTTAAATGTGAGGAATTATATGACATGAAAGGAGAAGGGGATTAACAAAGAATGGATACTGACTCTCTCTTTTGCCTGTTTGCCTATGCTCGCCATGTGAGAGGGATGCACAACGTAATCTAGCTTTACAGCTATTTTTTCCCTTCTCAGATGGCTTTCAAAAAGACAAGATTTCTGAAAGACAATCTATATTTTTTTTTATATTCACTTTTGCTTGCTATTTAATCTTCCTATATCCCTACTGTTTGAAATTTAAGTGTTCTTTCGGTTTGTCAAGTTAACAATCCAATACTGCAAGTCAATTCTGAAAAATTTGGCCTGAGAGCACTATTTAGAAACTCATGTACTTAAAAATGGGAAAAAAAAAAAATCCAAAACTTACTTGAGGTTTGAAAAATGGCTTGCAAAGAATTATATAATTTAATTAGGATTTTTGACTCGTATAATTACTTTAAATTAGAGGCAATGCAATACTCATGCTACACAAAGTAGTTGGGGAACTAGTAATTCATTATTTATTGAAGTGTTGCTTTGAAAAAGAAAGCAACAAAACACCCTAATTCAAATATATGATTTTTAAAAAGAGTGTACTAGAATGGACACGAATGGAGTTGTTTACTTCAATCCTTTTAAATAATGCTTAAAAGAAACTGCATGTGTTCAGATTCTGTCCTTGGGATCATGTGAAAAACGTATAGAAATACCAATGCCCTCAGCAGCTCTGGAAACAAGATATCTTAGCTTCACAGTGATATTTAAAATTGACCAACTGCTCCACTCTTTTTCTGGAGGTTACAGCTTCAGTTGAGGCAGTAGTATGGTGAGGCACCTCCCTGACCTGGCCACTCAATTTCCTAATTCTTCCAGCCCCTGAAGTTCAATCTCATATTGTTGATGGGAAGCCACAGAGAAGATTACTTTGTTTCAATGTGAAATTTTCTAGAGGTTCCTCCCTGTTAAGCATGGGTCAGGGTCAGGAACACTGGAACCTTTAGTGTGATGGTTAGATTACATCCTCTGCTAGATCACTGGGGGAGACAGACTCTTACTAGACATCACATTCTGCAGGAGTCTGCTTGAGTGCCGCAAGAAACCTAGATTCATCCTATCTGTTTAAAACTGCTTATCTAAGGAATTATGTTACCTTTAATAATTTTTGCCCTGTTTTATGCCCTTAGATCAACAGGGTTATGCGACCCCTATGTATGGAGACTCTATTATCTTCCTCCTTGCTCACTGGAGGCAAATCGAAACACAGCTTCTTGCTCTTTGAACTGCCCTCTATTGATCCTTCTTGCTCTTTACTGATGCTACAGATAAGAATAGATACCTAAATTCCTGTGGGAGAATCGTTTTATGGTGGCTTAGATTCAGTTGATTCAGAATATTTGCTAAACTCAGATGCTTAAGTTAGTAAGTACAGAGACAAGACGGCAAACCTCCTAAGTTGCTATCTGTCTTCATAAGCAGTTGGCATCAGTGCCAGCTCACAGTGTGGTCATCCTCCTCTGCAACAGATTAAATCAAATTGAGCAACCCATGAGTTCTTTTAATTATTGCAAAGGAAACTAACATTTAGATGTCCTCCTTAAACACACAATAAACTTCCCCCTCCCTCTCTTCACTAGAAGATAAGGGAAAGATAAACAGTTTGTGACACAGCTGATACAACTGAAAATTGCAACATCCTTCTCAACAGCTCTCTTGTGTTTCTAAGGCAATAAACACAAGAATATATCTACTCTTTACCCTTACTTGCTCTGGGGATGAAGGTAGCAAATGGTATGCAATGCCCTGTTAGTTTCTCAGTAACATTTGGCAGAGAGCATATTGAACAATGTTCTTGAAACCCGAGAGAAATCAAGAGGATTCGTTGTTCTGTACTTTAAATACTTCTTTAAGATAACATAATGTAACACATTAGAGAGCTTTCTGATTTTGAAATGAAATATTAAATATGGATAAACTACGTGCTGTGTAAAAAAAGGTATTTTTTTTCCAATAACAGTCTGAAATAAAAGTTCTCTACTATGAAGACACAGCAACAAGATTTTCAACTTAATTCTTGGAAATATCCATCATAATTCAGCAAGCTTATGGGCAAAAAAGGAGGGAGAAATATGGATGAGAACTTTTACTTTGAACTTCTGCTTCAGCTAATTTCAGTGTTTGTTAAAAAGAAGAAAAAAAGGGGGAAAAAAAAGCAAAAAAAAAAAAAGCATGTTTCCTCTAGAAATACAAAGGAGATGCAAATAATGTGGAGGAAGACCAAAGACTTTTTTTTATGGGGAAAGGCTGACACAATGAGCTCTGAGACGTTTGGAAAAGGGACTATTATGTTGCTTGTGCAAACTCATATTGTGTGATTTCCCCTTAAACAGTGAAGTTTTTCTTTGCTGCTCTGGGGAATAAAGATGAAAAGCTAGTAACAATTTGGCTGCATGTCTTTAATAAAATCCAGGTTTTCCTTTGAGGTCACTAAAAGAAGCACAATTTCTAATTCATGTTTTAACAAATCCATAATGCATCAGTAGACTCACCTTCTTGCCTAAGAGAATACAACAGAAAAATCATGCTGTGGGTGCATAAAAGAAGTACTATGGATGCACATCACTATGAATAAGTGGATGAATAAGAAAACCTAGTTTTTAGAAACTTCTGGTTCCTGTTTCCTGAACTATTGGCATGTTTACATTACGCAGTCATTGGGAAGAAGAAAAAAAAAAGACAGAATTTGTTTTGGGACTAGGAATTAGACTTGAAGTCTCTCTGCTTCCTTTTTGTTTGCTTCCTTTTTGGTCTCAGAAGTCTTTTTTTTTTTTTTTTGGCAGGATGGTGAGCTGGCTTCAAGAGGAGAGGTAGCAGGTCTACCCATCCAAACTGCCCTAGGGCTTGGTGTGAAAGTGGCATGGAAGATATCTGGCATCCATCCACCTCTCCCACTGCCATTAGGTAAAGCTAGAACAATAGTCCACACACTTTAATGCTTTGTTTATATTAGACTAGAGTCTGTTGTGTAAGCCAGGCTTGCTAAATTCAGTTTATCATCATTGTGCCAGTATTAGATCTGATGAAGCTGCAAACTAATGTGGCAGCTGGGAACTTTCCTTTTTACAGGAAACTTTGCATCCTAACTGCAGGCTTGTTGGGTTATTTGCTTAGGCAGCAGCTCAAATACAGACTGCATTGTTCTCCTAGTTTTAAGAACCACATTCCTCAGTGAAAATGTTTTTTGACTTCATTCTACAGAAAAGAAATATAACGTATTTAGGCATTAAGCACAGTTGAAGCACAATCTACACAATGTAGTAAATGCTGAAATGTTTTGAAATTATTTCTTTTTGCGACAGCTTTCAGACAAGAGTGACAATGGTGAAAGTGAAATTATTCTTGAAAAAGTAATTAACAACACAACAAGTAAATATAATTGGTTTAATCAAAATATGGCAGATAAATACGGTGACAGAGAATTCAATTTCTTCTTGAAATTCAATTTCTTCTTCTTTAAATTCATATTTAAATTCTGACGCGGTTGAAAATTTCCGTTTTTTTTTTTTTTATAGGATGAATAAGCGTCAGGATTTTCACTCATTTTGAGGCTTTTTAAGTTTTTTACCTTTATTTCCTTACATTTAAAGAGAAGCAAAATGTTTAGGAGAAACTACTGTACATTTTAAGTGTTTCAACTCTGCATCACTTTCTCTGATGATCTAGATTACTCTATATTAATCTATGAAAGGAGAAATACGCTATTGAGTTTACTAATTGCTATTCTCCACTACATGTATCTGGCAGTATACAAACTGTTAAACACATGTGGTTAAACTGTTAAAATTGTTTGTATGCACAAGTGTCATCTGAGTAAAAAAGCTGTAAGGGAATATTTTGCTAACTATGTATGCCAAATGATGACTTGTCTGTGACTCTGTTGCGGAATGGATTGTTAAGAAAGAAATAGTGGATTTACTGAAGAAGATCCCTCAAAAACCATAGGCAAGGTAAATCCCGTGTTTGCTTGGCTAGCAAATCTCCATAGTAGCTCAGACTAATCTAAACACTAGCTGCCACTGTCGGCTTAACATGTCCTCTTTTGACTTATTGTCTGCCTCTCATCTGACTCTGCTAGAAATTGAGTCCACACATTTAAGACATCATAATGAAATAATTTTCTGCAGCTTAGGATGCTGAAGCAGTTTGACAGAGTTCAAGATGATCCAAAGCCAACATAAGAGAAAGGTAGAAGCATGTTCAGGAACACGGGAAAGGCTGGGATTGCAGCATCCGGTATTGACATTGAGGTAGGTTGCCATTACAGTCTGAGAGGTTTTGGTCCACATCATGGGCACTCATTTTAAAATGTATTTAGGCATCCTAACTAGCCCATTGTATGGTGGGACCCATGTCAACCATACGTAACAGTACAGGATTCTCTACAAAGAAAACTGAAGGACTTTTCTCCTAAAAAAAAAAAAAAAAAAAATAGCCTACTGTTATTACAGTCTCAAACAGGGAAATTGTATTTTTTTTTTCTTAAACAGTAGTAAAGTAGCAGTAAGGACAAAGCAAAAATACGAAATAGTTATAATCAGCTTTTCCTTATTGCACCCTTGCAGGAAGGACCAGTTTCCAGGCTTAGTTTCTAGGACCCATCTGTGAACATAATTTCAATTTACAGCAAACTCCACCAAAATCTCACTGGCCCATTCCTGTGTAGTTTCCTTCTGTCTCCTCTGAGGCTTGGCTGGCTGCCCCTGCTGCTCACAGCACTTTCCTTCTCTGCCTGATCTGTAGATTCACAGGTTTATGCTATGAATATGTTGCCCACCACAAACTGTGGTACTGTGAACTTCCTCTCTGGCCCACCTTTCAGGGCACACTAAGTTTCATGTCCCTCATTTTTTCAGTTTTTGTTCTTTCCTAATCACTCCCATAAAGGAACAATTATTACCAGAAAGAGTAAAACAAAAGAAAAGAAAGGACATTTTTATTGTTCGATAGTACAGTTTCAGATTACCCCGTTGGAAATTGCCAGGGGTGGACAATAACAACGTAGTATAAGTATGCCAGGTTACAGCCCTTTTTTTTCTGAAGACTATAAGATTTAATTTGCTAGGACTGACACTTAGGCCTCTACCGAATAGACAAATCTTCTACTTTCTACTTTCTCAAGGAAATTTAGAACAAAATCTTAGTGCCCTTAAAAATGTGGATTCCTGTGACACGTCAGCTCTCAATTAATTTAGGCACATCTTCAAAACTGTATTTTTAAATTACAAAAATGCTATAGGCTAACTAAAATATCTTCTCTACCTTATTAAAAGTTACAGAGAAAGAAGATGTAACAGCATATAAAAGTTTTGAAAACCACAAAGCCTTCTGTACTTCATTTGGATTACTTTATGCTACAGTTACATGTGAAAATAAAATTGTCCTAATTCACACTATTTTACTTATTTGGGAATCCTTGAACATTCAGGATGTGTCTTTGCTTCATGCATACAATATTTAGTCATCTCACGAATACATTTACTCTTCTATCTTCCCATTATTTTTTCCTTCTGTCACCTATGGTTTAAAGGTGTAATTTGCTTCTATCTTAAAACAAATAAAAGCTGCTGAAAAAATCTACCATTACACAAGGCACACGGATAACGTTCTAAAACATAAATGCCATGAATCGTAAAATATTTAAAGGCATAAAAGTATTCAATTTTAACAATTTAAAAAAACCCATAAACATACAATACTGAATCTCAATGGATTCAAACTGCTACTTGCTTAGCATCAGTAACTGTAAAAGTGACACATGAGATCTTCTATTTCTTGATTTTCTCTCCAGTGATATCTGCTCCAGTTTCTAATACAGGAAAAAAAAAAGAAAAATATCTTTTAAACCACTGTGTTTTCCCTGTCTTTTCATTTCTTTATAGGTAAGGTTATGAATTTAAATTTAAGAGAGAAACAATAGGCAGTAGATAGTTATCCTTCAGGTTTACTAAAACACTTCTCTAACTTCAGCATATTTAGACCTAAGTAGCACTGCATTAACGGTTTCAACTATCTAACAGCTTTTAAGGTCTCTCCTTTTCTTGAAGATTACTAAAACTACTTACGGTATTGCAAACCTATTTAGAGATTTTTACTTTTCTTGGCCTGTTTCTTGACAGAATTATGTAAAAAAGAACTCTGGACAGTGTTTATAGAAAAAAAATCTTGCTGCAATTTTTCATTATTTAATTATTAAAGTAGAAATTTCATTATGTATTACCCAGTAGTCATAAAAGGCCATTATGGATATTGGAATGGTGGTCATAGCAGGCCTGGACAACAGATAGTAATGCCTGAATGTACTGTAGTAAAGATTATAATTCGAATTCTTTAATTTTGCCCCCCAAATCTCCCTAACTTATATATATGTGTATGTATATATGTGTGTATGTGTATATAAATACACTTGACTTGCTTCCACATTTACGCTGGATATAGAGATGTCTTCAACATCTTCTGAACTGGATTTTGAGAAGGAAGCTAACTCCAGCATCTTCTTTCAACCACTTCCTGTAAACAGATAATAGCTGACTGAATCTTAACCACAACCTCAGCAATCACACTAAGTGAAACAACTTCTGTGAAATATGTAGACCTACAATTGCACGCAGTGTGAAAAAAAAAAAACAAAGCAAGTAAACAGACAGGCAAGAAACTAGTATTAACACCAAGGAAAAACATTTTTCAGGATCAAGAAGCAGCCGGTGTCAGCATGATAAATAAGAGGAAAATCAGCCCTTATGCCGACCTGTACCTCAAACTGTGTGATTGCCATTAAAGCCCAATATTCTGGAAGAGTAGGATTTTTTTCCCCATTTTTCATGGGGTGAAAGAGCTTTGATAGTGGGTTTGATTTATTTATGTAGCCATTGAATCTAGTGAGAAGCTATTTCCTTAATCAGCTTAAGGAAGAAGATGAAGGTGTATCCAAACGTAAGCACAGGGAAGTTACCCTTTCTCTCAGCAGGGAAGCACCTTCCTTGAATTGACTCCAAGGTCTTCATAGACCAATTGACTAGCAGCAACACTAGCAGAAGATGAATGAAAAGAAGAGTTTGACTCCATTCCCTTATCCCTGTAGTGATGCAGCCAAATAAAATGGCTACTGTGATGTTGCTACATGCGAGGTAATTGGAATCACATTGTAGTATAGCTCCATACCGGCTGCCTATAAAACTTGATTTGTCTACTGTCACAAATCTGTATCAGGAAACCAACAGCATATAAATTTGTCATAATATTTTATTTTGTACACTAGACATATTTATTAAAGTGACTTTGACCTGAAAAATGTAACCAAGAGCAACATATTTAAAAAGTCATTCTATATGTAAAAAGAACAGAAAAAGACCAAAGATTCCTTTGTTTCAGAAGGGAAATTACTTCCCAAACAGAGTTGGTAGCCATTAACTCTCTAGTTTTGCTTTTAAGAGATGCAACTAAGTATCATTTTTATGGTAGTCCCATTATTGCAGATACACTATGAAAGAAATAGCAGGGAAGTACTGTAAGTATAGTGGTAACATGGTAATGTAATGTGATTTACTTGCAAGAGCCACTGGAAAATCGTAAACGGTAACCACTCCACTAAAGAAAAAAAATGTGTCTCACTAGATTCAATGGATACATAAATAAATCAAATCCACTATCAAGGCAGTATTAATTTTCCTAGAATGTACATTCTGCAGAGAAAGAATTTTGACTTAATGTGATTGGAAAACACATAGCACCTTGTGGGTGCTCTTGCAATAAATATGAAGAAAGAGACTCTAGCTGAGTTCTTACGAGAACATTCCACTTCTAAAGTTATACTGACTTAGAAAGGAAAAAAAAAAAACAAACCTAAACGGTTCTAGAACAAGAAACTGAATCATGCACCAACATTCTTAAATGCATTATACAGCATGCAGCTGCCAGTTAAGAAGTAATTTGAAGCTACAGTCCCATTTAGCATCTCATAATTTCTGAGTAAAACACTCTCACTACAGAAGCTATCAAACAGTAGGTAGGATGTGGTGACTATAACATAGTGTTCTTCATATCGCTTACAAACTCCTTAATGTTAGAGAAGACCTTTTATATGGACATATCTAGAAAAAGACAGTCATGTATTTTGATTCATGGATCATAATTCTATATTGGATCTCACTTTTTGAGCAGTATGAGTGCTCTACAATGGTATAAAGAGCTCATGTTTGAAAAAAAAAAAGACAACTGCAAAACAAAGAAAACAAACATCAAGAAAAAATTCATTTCTGCTTTGGCTAGGAAATCATATTCTTAACTAAGTTTTGTTTCTCTTGAAACAGGATTGTGAATATATAAACAAAATTTTTAATTATTTTGTCTCAAAAGAGTTAAATAGTACTAAATCGCTCAAGTATTTTGTTTATTTTTTCTAACTTTAAAAATATCCTGAAAAGATTTTTCAATAGTACAAATATTTCCATCTTTTTAAAATTTCTTTTATTTCTAGAAATCTTGCAAAAGTCCACATACTTCACTTGATTTTTTTAATACAATTATTTTCCTTCCTGTTTTGGTTAGATCTTCACCAGGTAATTTTCAGTACATATGGAGCTACTTTCTCTTCTAGACTTGGAACACTGCCAGAGTATAGACTGGGAGCTTTTCCTCTAGGGTCAGCTAACATTCACTATCTGAACATTGGGATAGCCCCTCTTCTGCTTCTAATACATTTGGACATATCTCTGTTAATCTGTGATTACTGATAGTAGTTTCACTCAAAAAATGACTCCTGTTCTCTCCGAGAAAGAATATGGAGTAGTGAGAAATCATTATTTTAAGCATAATTTTGAAAGACAAAGCAAAATATAGTGATATCTTTGCTTTGCAGTTTGAAGCATTTTCAAGAAGAAAAAAACCAACCTACTCTAAATACTTACCATACTCTGCAATACACACAAAAATATACTATTTCAAATGTGGAATTATGTCTTCCACTAAATATCAGGGAAATGATAAGGGAATATCAGGATAAGGGAATTTTTGCTGTTTCATTTTCTTGTTTGTTATGGTGTTCACAAAGTTAGAAAGTGATAAACAGATTTTGCTCTTTGCATATGACCACTTCTACACAACAGCTCTTTGTTTAAACTCTACTCATACAGCAATAGGCCAACCATGCATCTCACTCATGAGTATAATTTTCTGGTGGGTTGACTCTAGCTGGACACCAGGTGCCCACCAAAGCTGCTTTATCACTCCTCTTCTCAAATGAACAGGGGAAAGAAATATAACAAAAGGCTTGTGGGTCAAGATAAGGACAGGAACATCACTCAGCGATTACCATCATGGGCGAAGCAGACTTATCTTGGGAAAAAATAATTTATTACCAGAGTAGGATAACAAAAAATAAAACCAAATTTTAAAACACCTTACACCCTACCCTTCACTTCTCCCTGCATCTAGCTTTCCTGATTTTCTCTAGCTCCTCCCCATCAGCTGTGCAGGGGGATGGGGAATGGGGAATTGGGACTTGTGGTCAGTTCATCACACGTTGTCTCTGCTGCCCCTTCCTCCTTAGTGGGAGGACTCCTCACACTCTTGCCCTGCTCCAGTATGAGGTCCCATGGGACACAGTCCTCCATGAACAACTTCAGCATGGACCTTCCCACAAGATGCAGTTCTTCATAAATTTCTCCAGCATAAGTCCTCTTCATGGAGAACAGTTTTTCAGTAACAGACTGTTCCATTGTGTGTTCCCTAGGGGGTCACAGGTCCTGCCAGCAAACCTTCTCCAGTGTGGAATCCTCTCTCCATGGGTCCACTGGTCCACAGATCCTGCCAGGAACCTGCTCCAGCACAGGTTCCCATGGAGTTACAGCCTCCTTTAAGGCATCCGCTTACTCTGCCTTGGGGTCCTCCATGGGCTGCAGGTGGATATTTGCTCTATCATCAGTCTTCATGGGCTACAGAGAAATAAAATGCTTCACCATGGTCCTCACCATGGGCTGTAGAGGAATATCTGCTCCAGTGCAAATAGCCTTCTCCTCTTTCTTCACTGACCTTGGTGTCTGCAGAGTTGTTTCTCTCACATATTCTTACTGTGCTCAAGCACTTCTGTTTCTCCACTCTTTTCTCTGCACACACACAAACACAGCTTCTCTCACACACTCTTCTTAAATATATCCCAGAGATGCTACTGCTGTCACAGACTGGCTTGGTCTCAGCCAGTGGCTGGTCTGCTTGGAGTGAATTGGCATTGGCTGTATAGGACGCAGAGAACTTTTCTATTAGCTTCTCACAGAAGCCACCCCTATAGCCCTCCCCCACTACCAAAACTTTGCCACAAAACCCAATATATTTTTCGAGAATAAGCTATTGGAGAAAAGTAGGTGAACACATTTTATATATTTGTATACACTCTAAAAGCAAATCTGACTGGTTATGTCAATATTGTTGAGAAGAAAGTTGATCACTGCATGTTTATAGATCCCATTTTCTGGAAAGGAAGTCATATGATATCTTTTTCATCGTTGTCATCACTGCCTTCACCTGGAGAATTTCCATTTTTTTTAAAATAATATACCATTTCCAGTTTCTACTTTCTTCTGTTTTTTCCATGCATATATTTGTATTCCCAATCTCTCAATGACAGATATAAAGTTAAAATATAGATAATGTTATGCAGACAAAAATATGCATTAATTTCTTTACATAAAATAAGTAAGAGGGATATCTGCTGTCCTCTTTACACTTATTTTGTTCAAGATCACTTTGTGGTCCTCACTGCTGGTAACAGAACCTCTGAAAGTTCAGATGAGTAGTATCAGCAGTCTTCTTGAATCAGGAGACATATTCTTTATTCATTGATAACTCATCCCTTCCTGTCTCACCTCGCTCTTACCGCTGCTTTGATATCTTCTCTTTGATTCCTAACTGTCCTCTACCAAATAAGTGACCAAAAGGCAGTAGAATTATATCATACAGTCAGAAAGGCAAACATAGATAAATTCTTCATGAGTTCAATGGAATTGCTTACCTGAAGCAAGAAGACTGAAGGAAGGCTATGTAAAAAAAAAAAAAAAAAGAAAACCAAAAAAACCCCAACCAATTCAATTTCTTTAGTTTTGTTCAATTTTAGGCTTAAAAATACTGTGTAAAACTGAAATACTGAAAATTTCCTTACCAGGTTTCATGAATTCTCTACTCCTTTCCTGATGTTAAGATCTGTATTTCTGTGATTAGGCCACAATTTCCATCTGCCTATTTGCAAGATTCTTGCCATTTCCCATATCCACTTACGTCATGCTACACAAATTGAAAGGAGTTAACTCTTAGGTAAACTTCTATTTTCATCATCTTTCTTCGAACCGCATCAACCCTTTATCCTTTTCGTGTCTGCCACTTCATCATCTAAAAGTAACACCAAAAAATTCTACCACTGAATAGGTAGAATCAATAATAATTGTGTCAGTTTAAAAGGATGGGAAAACTGTTAGTTTTTTGATGTTCTACTTCTGTTCATCCATCTGTTATTTATTAAAATGAATATAAATTTCACATAGCTAATTAGGAATTTCATAAATAGACACAGCTGACAATGCTAACAGCAACTTTTTATTCTATAATTTGTCATAGTGCCCCTTGTTGTCCCATATTCAAAATAAATATAGAAGTATTAATGATAGGAAGCAAATGGGTGTGTGTCAGGTCTGGAGGATGGTAGTTGACACAACAAAAATTGAACTCTTTCTTGGGGAGAAGAGTGAGAAATCTTGGAAGAAAAGAAATGACCGATGCTCCCTAGAAACAGACAGTAAGACGAATGCCTCACTTCCCTTTTGTCATGCTTGCTTTTTGAAAATGTGCCCTTCTTCTATTAAACTTATTATCTTCCATGTCAAGGCTTGTATACCTAGATTGAAGAAATTTTTTCTTGCTGATATTTCCTTATGTTGAGTGCATTTTTGCATAACTCACTTCACAATCTACTTTTTGAAAAAGAAAGCAGATAGGATTACATCTGCCTACCACTGTAAGATGCTTCCTGCAGTCCTTCAGTTATTTTCTTCCTCATTCCCAAACCCTTGAACATATTTCAGTCTGAATATCATGTGTTACCAGGTGAAATCACAGAATTGCTTGGTTGGAAAAGACCTTTGAGATCATCAAGTCCAACCCTACCTGTCCAATCCAAAATGTTGTTCAAAAATTTAAAATATAAAATCTACAAACATTCTTTGGAAATTAACATTCTAATTAGTTTATCTGACTAATTAGTTTTTCTTAAAAACACATGAATTAACATTGCTTATCATTCAACTCTATAAGTTTTATCAATAGTTACATGAAGTTAATGTCAAACCAGCTACCTAAGTGCGTCTAGCTGCTAATTTTGAATACTTGAACAAAGTAAAAAATGCTGTTCTATATTCACAGATTTTTTTAATCAATATTCTAAGGCTTGAAAAAAGTAGATGTCAATAATTCTGAGAGGTCTGCCAGCTCTTTTACTACTATTTGATGCAAATTACTCTGGCCAGATGATTTAAAAGGTTTATCCCAAGCAGATGTTGTTTAACAAACTCTTTAGTTATTGATGGAGTAGAGAAAAATTAATCATCCTCATGTTACTAGTCATCACACTAGTTCATTCCAAATACAGAAGAAATATTTGTTTAACACTTCTGGTTTGTTCTGCTTTATTAGAAGAGATACCATCTCAATCTGCTAAAAGCATTGTAATATTTCAAAAAGACTTTAGGAATAATCCTGAGAATTGCTGACCAGTGAGTCTTTAAAGCTACTTGCAAATTGGTTGAAAAAAATAATTAGAATTATAAACACCTAGATGAGTAAGAAATGTTAACCACATGCAAGGAAATTTTTCCTAACCAACAAATTAGAGTCTTTATTATAACTAAATATAAAATAAATAATAGAGAAACTATTTGACATGAGTTACTTGAGTTTCCAATATAGCTCTGATAAACTCCTTACCAAAAGTAATCAAAAAAATTGGTGGTTAGAAGTGAAAGAAGAGGTTTACAGATCTGATACTATCAAAGTAGTAGGAAAAAAAAGTTGGAAAATATCTTTAATTTTCAACAAGGAGGAAATTTGTAGTTGGATGTCCAAGAATTTAAAATAGAAATATTATCTGTGTATTCATGAATAGGAAAAAAAGGAATCTGTGAGATGACACTGGTGTGTAAGAGGAGATCTGACAAGACCTCAACAAGGTCTAAGTGAAAGGTAAAGAAAGGCTCCTAAAATTCATTGTAGGCAAGTTTTTTTTTACTTGGGTTTAATTCTGAAGTCCTAAATAAATTATAACCTTTCAGAGTAATTGACTTTATTCTGCACAATGCATAAATTTATATTTTTTTTAGTGTGAACTTGCATTCAAGGCATCATATAAATTATTAGCTCTTCAGTGGGTACTAATCAGCAAAGCTCAGATAACTTCAACAGAACTATACTGACTTACAGATTTAGAGTTTATTTCAAAACATTACATTTTTTTTGAAAATTATGTATACAAGTATTAATACTACATCAGCATTGTTATAACCTATTGTATATCTCTTATATAGGATGAATTTTGCTCATTCTGTCTTTAAAATATACACCATAAAAGTAAAAGAGAAGCAAAATAAAAAAGTAGAATGACCTAAAACATGAAAAAATGTTGATATGAAATGTAAAACAAAGTTTTCTCAATTTTTTTAAAAAAAATTATTAACGGTAGTGAGAAAGAAGTGTTCAAATATTGTTTGTCTTAATGAATGTCAGTGGAATTCTTTGTAATAATATTTTAAAAAGAAGGATACACTTATTTACAGTGATGTGAGAAGTTTTTCTTGCAGATTGTAATCAGTGGGACTTAATGCTTCAGTGTAAAATTGACTAACGTATAACTTAAAAGGCAAATAAATTCTCTCTCTGAATGATAATTTAATAGCAATTAAGGACAGGCATATTAAGTCTTATCAGTATTAAGGATGTTAAGTCAGTGGTGTTATTTAGGAGAAAAAATATGCAATATAAAAATTTTGATAATTTTTTGGATTTTGATTCAAGGTAGGAGACTGGCATTGGTTTACAACCTGTAAAATACTTGTTCTTCGTATATTTCTGTCTGTTCATGATGTTGTTAAAAGTCCTGTAGATTCACCTTTCAGTATTTAAAAGAAGTTTTATACTTGCTAATAAGCAATACGTGTTGTGATTTAACTGTAAAGCAGGCCATTAAAATTTGTTTTGTTAATTACATACATTGAACTATTTTGTTCAGTCTCACATGTGATTTTCACTAAAGGAGTGCTGTTTAAATGGTTGAGGAATTTGATGTGTGGTCCCTTGAATTATTAGGAATGTTTTAATATATTTTTATTTGCTTTAAAGTGTATTTTTTTAATAAAATCAGAAAAGTTATTTAATTATTTAATTAAGTAAGTCCACAATGTTTCCAGAAAGCCTAAAGTAAAGCAGATAAAGGTGAAAGGGATACTTCAACAGTAATACATGAAATAATTTTATATTTGAAAATAAATAGTCAACATGATTTTTTTAAATTCAAATGTACTTTTAAGGTTTAAAATATGGCTATGAATGGAAACTTCATTTATTCAGAGCAGATGCTAACTCCTTTGTTTACAGCAAGTTCCAAAGGATAACCCAAACCTGTAAAGAACATAGATGTAACTCATATGGACAAGAAATTTTAATGTTGTCAAATCAACATTTAATGCAATGTAAAAAAAAAAAAAAAGGAAAAAAAACGGCAATACAAAAAATAGATCTGTGGGTTGAGATCATATATTCAGTGCTTGAATCCAAAGATCATTTTAATAACTGCGTGATAAGCTACTGAAAAATGGGGTTTGTGTAGGAAACAGTAACATAACTTTAAATATAGCAATGTTAGCAGGCATTACTGTAGTACCACTTCTTTGACTTTTCTTTGAGTTAAAAGAACCTTTTTCTTCTGAGGCATATACTGTAGCACGTTAATTCAGCATTAATTATAGAACATGTCAAACTGTATTTCAGTCAAAGCTCCCTGTAAGTCTCCAGAGCTTTCTTAATGACAGTAATTATAGGTCATAAAAAGAGTCATCTAAAATTAACATTTCTCTCATGTCTTGATAGGAAAATGTAAATGGCTGCATAGTACAGATGTTTTGATTAGTAAAATTTACACTTCCTTTTTTGTTTCAATGCTTGTCAAACTTCATAGTGCTAAACCTAAGGTGCTACATTTTTAATCTTTCTGAAGAGATAAAGGTATATCTAAATTGATGATATTATTTCTTCACACTCTTAACTTTAATTTACAATTTTATGCAAAACTGCTTCAGTAATTTATCACAAGTATATTTGCAATTTCTGCTTTAAGAAATATTAGTTTGGGCTGAAGATGCTGGATTAAACAAGTTGTAACTTTTCAGTAAGTAAAAAAGTGAGTACAATAGAAATTATAAGAAATGACAAAATAAAAGTAGTTTTTAATACATAAAACATGGTATTGGACAGAAAGAATCTGAACAACATTAAAGCTGTCTCCTATCTTCTCTGAAGTTTATTTTATTATACATTAAAATGAAAAAAACCCAAAACCTGACAGAAAACAGTGTACTCTCAGCTGTCAAAATTTACTTACCAGAAAATGAGAATAGAAACATTCTGGTTTAAACAATGTTAATATCATCAGACATTCAGGGAAATATAACAAATTAAAAGAGAATCACTTCAAAGCATAAAAGGCCTACACCTTAAGTAATAATAAATCTAATACTTGACATTAATCTCCCTAGAAAATAAAATTAGATAAACTTTTGCAAGGGCATTCAGAAGAACCAATCTAGTTTATTAATAATTTCCTGTTTTCATACTAGAAGCTTGTATTATCTGGTCACAGCCACAGTAGACCTCTATAGATATTTAATAAAGCTGCCGTTGGTAATCCTCTCTGATTACCTATAACCTTCCAGCTGTAACACATACTGTGCTGCAGCTCTACAGAAGGACATCACACTGTCACCTGGTATGATGTTTGACAGCTTATTCTGCTACATCAAGCCAGCACAAAATTACTTTTTCCAAATCCATCCCTAGTTAATAACCAAAAGCAATAACGGTATTCAGCATGCGTAATACACTGAGAAGGCAAAATGAGGCAACAGAGAGAAAAAGATTAAAGAGTGACTATTATGAAGAAGAGATCAAAAACTGAATCTTGTAACATACAACAATATTTCAATTATAACACCATGCAGAGAGCTCTACCTATCACTCTACAAAACCCATACTGCAATTCTAAGAAACACAAGAGAAAATTCCTATTGTGTTTACACAAGATGCATTTTATTCTAGTTCAAACAGAGTAACATTTCAATATTTTCTTTCTAAATTATACCCAGAAATTCTCCTAGGAGCAGATACTGACTTACCTTTACTGGAAATGTCTAGTTAATAAAAATATATTGCTTTCATCTAGTTCTCACCAAAGCACACACTCAATCCTATGCAGAGATTAATAAAATATTGTATGTATAGAAAAGATCAGCATTTCTGTAATCTAAATTTATAGGAATACTAAAAGCTATTTGGGTAAAAAAACAACAAAAAAAGACCCATGTACAAAATATTCAAATGAAAATATATGTGTTTTCATTGTGCAACTGAAAATCTAGCAGACTGAAATTCTGCTAAAGCACATAGACAACCATCAGAGCTGCAGAGGAGTGTAAGTGCATAAGTAAGAAAAATGAGGGGAAAAAATGTATAAAATATTGTTTGTATTGCAACACTGTAGTGCAATTCATGTTCCTAAGAGGAAACTTACAGCCACCTCTTTGTAAATACTACAAAAGCCACTATTACATTCTCCTTAAAAGGAAAAAAGCAGAAGTAACGTTTGTAAATTAATGAGGTGATAGGAAAATCTTCCAAATCAGAATTCTAATTAATAACATATAAATATTTCCTTTATTACATTTATTGCCAGTGCAAATTTTCTGAAAAGGAAAAATTCTCTTTTTCTCACAGGCAGCAAATTTGGTCACCTCAGTTCTTATTGTCACATCTTCCACCAGTAGGCTTTTATTCACTTTAAAAGATTATTTTTTATACACTCTACTATTAAAAATGCCACTGTACCATCTTATAATATTCCAGTACTACTTAAATATTCATTGTACTTGTGGGCTAGTAATTAACGTGGATCATAGAATCATTGACTCACAGAATAGTTTGGGTTAGAAGGGACAACTTGTCCAACTCCCCTAACAACAAGCAGGGACATCTTCAACCAGATCATGCTGCTCAGAGCCACATTCTACCTGACACTGAATATTTTCAGAGATGAGGGATCTACCACCTCCATGGGCAACTGTTCCAGTGTTCCACCACTCTCATTGTAAAAAAAAAAATAAAAAAAAAATTCTTCCTTGTATCTAGTCTAAATCTACCTTCTTTTAGTTAAAAAACATTACCCCTTGTCCTATCATAAAAACCCCTACTAAAAAGTCTGCCCCCATCTTTCTTATAAGTTCCGTTTAAGTATTGGAAGATCACGATAAGGTCTCCCCAAAGTCTTCTCATTTCTAGGCTGAACAACACCAACTCTTTCAACTCATCTCCAGAGGACAGGTGTTCTATCACCCTTTTTGTGGCCTTCCTCTGGACCCTCTCCAAAAGCTCCATGTCTTTCCTGTACTGATGGCTACAGAGCTGGAAACTACTCCAGGTGGACTCCCACCAGAGAGAAGTAGTGGGCCAAAATCACATCCCTTGACTTGCTAGCCACTCTTCTTTTGATAAGGCCAAGGATACCATTGGCTTTCTGGCTGCAAGAACACATTGCTGGCTCATGTCCAGCGTTTTATCCACCAGTAATCCCAAATGTTTCTCAGCAGGGTAGCTCTGAATCCCTTCATCCCCTTTAGCCTGAACTGAATCTGCAGATTGCCCCAACTCAGGTACAGGCCCTTGCCCTTTGCCTTGTTGGACCTCATGAGGTTGAACACTTCGAGGTGAGCAAACTTCCTCACATCGCCTGTATATTTCCTTCTTGCCCTTTAGTTTGACCAGCAGGTCTCGACTCTACCATGCTGGTCTCTTGCCTTCCTTGCCTGATGTTTTACAACCGGAAATCAAGATCTCTTACGTTCTATGGAAAGTACTCTTCAGCATCTGCCAGCTCTGTTATACTAGCTTGAACCTGAGGGAAGTTTCCTAGCTGATGTTATTGTCTAACTCCTTGAAGAGCTGGAGTTTTTCTTTTATGAAATTCAGGATCCTGACTTTACTCTTCACCTGATCCATACCCCTTAGGACTGCAAACTTTCACAAGAGCATGATCCCTGCAGCCCAGGCTGCCTCCGATCTTGATGTCACTGATCAGCTCACTTGTGCTGGTGACCATGAGGTCCAGTTTTGCATCCCCTCTGGTAGGACTGTCTATTATCTGGCTTAAGAAGTTATCCTCAGTGCATTCCAGGAGCCTGCTGGGTTGTCTACATCTCACCATGCTACTTTTCTAGTGAATGTCAAAGTGATTGAATTCCTCTAACAGGACAAGAGCCTGAGATCTTACTCCTCTCTTTAAAACACTGGCTGAACTGCAATCCAGACCAGAATCCTGAGGTTTTTCATCCTTTGAGGGACTAATAATATAAAATAATAGGACTATTCTGATGATGGAGGCCTTGTAGGCAATAAAACCCGGACTTAGCTTCATGACTTTTACATAAAAACTTATAAAGCTGAAAATTTTCTTGTAAATAACCACAACAATGGATTATTTTTGTACTCTAAATATGTAGAGATAATGTTAAAGGCCCAGTAATCCCGAGTAACAGCTTTTTTGTTTTGTGTATGTGCGTCATTGGTTTATTTCTTTTTTGTTTAAAAAAGAGCTACATATATCTGTAACACAGAAACCCTAAGCTGAGGTAACACCTTCTCATTGGAACATATGTACATTCAGGCCACAGTGACTGGAGACAGTACTGTATTGCTTCCTTTTTGAAAGGAAAAGATGCTGTAACCCAGGTTACCTATATGCATCCTTTGTAACCAACAATTATCTGTTTTGGTTTGTTCCACTGCAAAATAAAAAACCAAAAATCCAAAAATCTTTTCTCACATGTACTCAGGAATAGATACTGTCATGTATGTACTGTTTCTAAAATGTATTCTAAAATTTCCCGTAATGTGTAATGTATCGTTAATGTGTTATACAGTTATCAACAATGACTGGAGAATACTGCAGACAAATGACCAAATACAAATCAAATGAATAGGCAGAGAAAAGTAATAAAGGCATAGATCAGTTGGGACAGAGAGTTAATAATTGACATCTGGACAGATCAGAAATGTAAAAATGAGAGAAAAGGTTTTTTATGCAAACATTTGAAAGGAAACTACTTAAAACATGTGCTTAGTGAGAAAAAGAAAGCGTCTTAACAGAGCCCCAGGACTCCATATTTCAAACTGCCATCCACCATGCTGACCACTGTCTATTTGTTTCCTTCTAAATTCTGTCTTGTTCTTAATTAATTTCTTGTTTGCCATCTTGTCTTAGTTGTTCGGACTTATCTAGACTGTGGGCTTCTTGCTGAAAAGACTGTCGTCTTCTTGTGTTCATCTAGTGCCTGGCATGAATGGACCTCAGTTGCTGAGTTGGGTTTCTATGTGCTATGATAATACAGCCATTAAGTGATAACAATTATTGAACTGATAATAGCAATGAATTGGACAAGTACAGAATTTGTAATAGAATTTGTAATAGAATTTAGTTAACGTTACAGACACAAATTATAAAAAGCCCTGTTGATTTTGTTTGATTCTGAAGGAGAGAGACGCATTGCAGGATAACCTAATAGACCTTCTGTTTGTACCCAGTACAAAACCAGCTAACTCCTACTGGGTTTTGTGTCACTCAAGAAGAAGAAGAGCTGAAATTCATCTGTTTTGCAGGTTTCTTATTACCAAAACCCTACCCAGAAACTAAAGATACTTTGGACAACACAAACTGTTAAAAAAAACGTAGGACAGGTAGAGGAATACAGAAATAAAATTATCAAATACATATAAAATACCACAGATTACTGTTTGCTGAAAGAGAGGGACTTGATCACAGTCTCTGAATATCTTGGGAGTGTAAATTCAAGCAGAAGAATCACTCAGGGTGATAAACAGGGATTTAAGCAGCAGTAATAGGATTAAAGTAAGAATGGAAAAGTTCAAGCTGCATATTAGAGAATGCTTTCTGGTGGTGTATTAACAAAGAAAGCACCTTAAAATGCTGTAGAGCTCTTCTTCCTCTAGATTCTTAAAAAATGAAAAAAGGTAGATAAACTTATTCCCATTTAATATGTGGAAAAATGAGGAAACCTTTCAGATAAGGAAAGATGTAGCTCAATTAGTAGTTACAGTCAAAACACACATATTAAGCAGCATGTGGAAAGGAAGACAGCTGGCACAGAACCAGCAGAGCTCTGCAAATAGGTTACCTTCCACAGGTCGGACACTTCCTAATTTGACCTCCTCTGCTTTGGTGACAAATATGCATCTATCATGGCTCTCTAAAAATATTCTGTCTAGACGGTACAAATAGTCTTACATGTTTAATTATAATGAGGTTTTCCTCATTTTGATAGAACTTGATTAGAATGTCACATAAAGAAGGGCTGTCGAAGTGGTAACTTCTGAAGGGAGGGAAGGAAAAACAACAAATAGCATGAAAGATAGATAATATTTTAACCTTACAGATGTCACGAGAACAGCACTCCCAAATCCACCTATAGTCTCTGAATAGACTTAGCAGGAAAATTGTTAAGTCAACAATTAGATAGTGCTCTCGGTAGCCCAGTTAGGAGAAGAAAAACGTATGGGTAGCTGTAATATCCATATCAGGTAGAAGAGATTGCAACTTTCTATGTTGTTCTGTTCTGATCATTGTTGTGAAACGATTACCCAGCGACAGTTAAATTTCTAAAGCTAAACTAACTTGGAATTCTAAATAAGGAATGTAAAATAAATCTCAGAGGAGTTAGTTTAATTTTCAGCCTCAATTACTTCCTCCAAACTGCTATACTTTCCATGGGTTTTTGTTGTTGTTGTTTCGAATGAGCAAAAACCAGATAGTTTCTGTCCATACTCCAGTCTGCATTTCATGTTAACTAAAGTTATTAAAAACATCATCTAGACTAGCGTCATATACACACAGGTTTTGTGCAGTTATCAGTGAGGCATGTAAAAGGTCATTACTTATTAAAATAGTCACACAAATTCTTGTATCCTTGTATAGCATATTTACATTCCTTTGTGGAAATTATTGCAAAGTCACACTATTAATATAATCACTCTGTTATATCTTTTTTGTATTATCCCAATGATTGGTTTTATTTTCAGATAGTAAAGAAACAATCAAATAACATAATACACTATAAATTATTTGCTTTAGTAGTCTGTTCCAGAATTTCATTAAATCTTGGACTATACATCCTAAAACCTGATAGAGATCAATCTATATTCATTGAAAAATTTCAGAGTTCAGTGCATAAACCTGACAATATAAAACACCTTCCCACCTAATTCTGATAAAGGTCAGTATTATACCATACAGTTCAGATGTGACTCAACTTAAAGCAAAGCAAATTGATGTCTTTTATTTAGCAGTACCTCTAGAGAGAAGGTGGAAGAAAGCTACACTGTGAAACCTTTTCTGAGCAGATAAAGCCTAACCTGTACAAGTATATTTTATTTTTGTGTGGTATAGTTGCATCTACACTAGAGACCTTACACAGCTTTACCTTTTCTCAGCTGTCAGAGGCAGTGTAACTTAGATACAAAGAAATCCTTCCAATAAGGCAAGAGTATATACTGAAAACATGACTTTGCATACTTTCTCATTAGACTTCTGAATGACCTTCCTTATATGTTAAAGAGTTCAAGTAACAGAATAATAACAACTAACGTAACTTCCCCTGAGAAACCAAACGAGAAAACAAGAACGTCTTACACCTGTGCTTTGAAATAGCATTGAGAGAAAAGAACTCCTATCAAATTCAAGCAAGGCCTACAGATAAGAGAACACCCTTTACTAAGAGAGAGGAAAATTTTGATGAAAGTTCATTTACATCAAACTAAAGGTAGACATGTACAAATAAAATGGGAAAATATTAAGCAAGCAGCAAATCCAGGATATAATTAAGAGTACAGAACTGATACAAAAGACTGAAGACAGTACACTAAAGTCTTGGCTCCCAGGATTAAAGAAAATAACATTTACCTTCAGGGGGTGGAAATCAACACAAAAAAAGTAGCAGAGAACAAAACCTTACTTGTAGTATAGGTGTTATTAGTACAAAGAGATGATGAAATCTGTTCAATAAATATTTCTGTTTGAAATTCTGAAAAGAAACAGAGGCAGCCTTTATATCATCAAAATAAAATAATTGTTGAATGCTAACTGTTGTTTTGATTGTCCAGGTAATGGTTTTATTTCTTTTTATTTTCATCTTTTTTTTTTTTTTTTTTTTTAGTACCTAGTCTTATGGAAAAGCAAGCCAAGGAAATTAACTTTAGCCACCTGAATCCTCCACTCTTCCACAAAACTGTAAAAATAATCTAACAGTCTTTGAAGAAACAGACAAACAGAAAAACCAAACCAAACCAAAAACTAGCCCAGGACCCAGTCAATAAAGAGGCAAATAATAAACTATCAGTAATACTAGTCAATATTTATAGAACTAATTTAATTGCATTGTCAGAGCAGTTCCTATGTTTGATTACAAAATTTGATAAAGATGAGTGCTTTTCTCTGGCTTTCTTCTCTTCTACAGAAGTCTTAAATGGATCCTTTCATGAAATAATAATTGATCCGCTTTCATGAAATTTTTGTGGCAGAGAGCAATTCTTGGTGCCATGCTGATATCCTTGTCACTTAATATTTATGTAAAAAGCTTCCAGATACTTTATAAGACACTGAACAGTTCCAAGAAACCACATACTAATAGCTAAAACTGAACAAGTAAAGAACTCGACAAACATGAAACAATGGATATGTTTCTACCGGAATTTCATGAGAGTCACATACTGGGACTTTATTCCCAGGCGTTCATCAAGGAAGCAAACACAGTATCATACGATTTGTGATTTGCTGACAATTCTAAGAGAATCATTGGATAATGTAGAAGCCAGTTGTAACCGAAGTGTCAATTCCCAAGAAAATAAAACAACTGTTTCCTACTTCATTACTGTGTTTTGGAGACCTTGTGTTTCCCAAGGAGACTATGACACCTTTTTATTTCAGCCCAACATACTGTCAAGAGGTTGCCAGAAAGAAGAGGAATTTTTTTTTTAAAAAATGTCAATTTAGGTTGCCTTTACCTGGCTGATCCTGCCCCTGAGATATATCCTGCGCACTCTTTCAGTCCAGGTCCTTCAATGGACCTGTGATGAACTGGATAGGAAAATTTTTTGAGTTAAAGATATGACCTTCTTTCTGTGGTCGGGCCCATCTCAGTGGGTGATATAGCAGCCCATTTCCAGTTCGTGGTTATACCAGGTCAACACAAGTAACAATGAAGCGACATGAAGCTGAGGTCTGTGGAGGTAATTGGAGGAGTAAACAAAAGAGGAAGCACAAACAGATCTGCTGTCAGTTGGAAAGCCACCTGTGGTTCTCCTAGTCTTCATCCACATACTGCATACCTACTCAATCAGAAGACCTGACTTGAGCCTTCACATGCGGCTCAAATTTGAATGAAATTTAAGTATGGAAAATATTTAGTTCACTGTTTCTACTGGCACTAGTTCCGCTAAGTCACTTTGCAGAGTGAACCATAATGCTAAATGCAGCCTGGGAAAATAGTGTGTGATGTCGTGTCTCTTGGTAAACTATGTTTTTCAAACAACCAAATGCAAATTATATGTATAGGAAGAAGTAATGCCAACGGGTTTTCCAGAGAGAGAAGTTCAAAGTTTAGCAGTGAGGGTAAACAAGCATGAGAACAAACAAGTGCTGAATCCTCTCTGTCTTCATGTCAAATCATATGCATTTCAGGATTCTGAGATTTTTATTCCATGCCAGGAGCAGAACATCAATCTATCCAGTCATAATTATGTGGCAGCCACAAAATCATGCATACGATAAATATGATCAGGGAGATCAAAGGTTTCTAGATATTCCAAAAACTGGTTTCAGTAACATTATCCATATCCATACTAAAAAGTATAAGCCAAGGTTCTAGACAAATACCATTAGTAATTCGTTGAGTGAACATTTAACCAAAGTCTGTACTAGTCTATCTGCAAAAACTGTATTTATAGTCTGTTCAGGAGCAGGTATTTTATAACAAAAATAAATCCTGATAAATTTTATTACCTATTGATCTGAATGTAAAGGACACCTTTTTTCACAGAGCAAAACTGTCTGAAACTGACAAAGAGGAAAAAAAAATAATTACAACAGTAATAGAATAGACACAAAAGAGATAAAACCAATAATAATCTGGAAGTCATCAAAACAAACATTCTAGATTGGAAAATTTGGGTAGAAGTACCTACTGATTTAATATATGTTTTATATAATATTGTATATGACCAAAACTAACTCAAAATCAAAATTCTGTTAAATAACTTCCAAAATCCATTCCAACTTCCAAAAATCAAGATTTATCTGTTTTTAAAGAAAATAATTTTGGACTGTGGATGTTTATAACTTATCTGAAATTCCCATAAAATATCTAAATATCTACTAAATACCTAACATATCAGCTTCTGTACTTAAGTTCAGCAATACCAGTTTTAGGGAAACTAAGTGTGACTTTTTAAAATTTTCATTGGAATGAAGAATCAAAATGGAAATTCCAAACTGTGTTTTAATGAACACATTTTAACTATTTCTCCTTACAAAACACGCTATTTAGCTTTTAACATATCCCTGATATTTAGATGATCAAAGATGTTGTGTTGTAATGCTGCCAGAGCAGTGAAGCATTACTAAAGTCTTTAGGAAAATAAACAGTTTTTCAAACATTATTTTAAAAAAGACTGTATCATTTAATGATTTTTGCATTCTTTTTCAAAACCACTGTATTTCAAAAGGAAGTGTAGGTTTCATGATTTTTTCCCCAAACCATTTTTAATGAGGATTAATTTAAGGGAAACGTTCCTACTGTTAGCAATGTCTCTGAGAGGTACAATTTCTCTTTCCAAGCACCATTTCCATTTAAACTCCTCCATGGAGCAGCAGGCTGCAATTTCTGCATCTGTACTGTAATTCTACTGTAATTCTTGCACAGAAGCCTAGTCAATCAACCCTGTCCTCCTCATGCAAGCCAACTGTCCCTTTAATACAGCAATAGAATTCAATATGAATCGAATGAATAGAACTGTGGTGCTAGGGGGACAGTCAGCTACTACAGAGAGAAAGAATTGATTGACATTAAAGCAACTGTGGAAAAGTTATAGAAGAATTGCAGCAAAGTCGCTCAAATTGCACCCTCCACACCTCATGAGAAGGAAAGCAAGCTACAATAGATACCATTAATAAATAAATCAGCCTTACAACTAAAGCTGCATCAAAAATCTTTTTTTTTCTTTTTTTTTTTTGTATCCCCAACTTCAATTTGTGAGAAGCATTTATTAACTATGTGAAAATTGGTTGTGACTTCAATTCTACAGTGGTTACAATTCTAGGACAGTTTTAATTCAAAGTCAGATGATGTATTTTTTTAAACCAGGATGTAGGTTTCGCAGTTCATTCTTCATGTCCCTCACTATTGATAGAAGTGGGAGAATATGAGACTTGTGCATATTGAACTTTTAAAGGTTGTTTTAGTATCAGAGAAAGAATATATGTAATACCATTGCAAGAAAATTTTCAATAAGTAGAGTCCCTATTTTTCTCTAAAACATCTACGTAATTGTGTGGATATAATACTATGTATTACAATTTTCTATTTATATTTTTATATTTATATTATATTTTATGCTTTAATCAGAAGAGAATGTCAATATGTTGAATTTAATCACATACTGTTTCCTTCTCTGCAGTTAGCCCTGCTCCAGATCTTGCAAACTTTGTAAGGAAATTACATTTAATTAACACATACTTTAATCTTTCATTCCAGTTGTGTACAGATTATTTGGATGCATTGATATGAGAGTTTTACTAAAATGACATAGATAGATGTCTTGTTAGCATTATATTGAAGTTCTCCCATATTGTACCAAAAGATGAAAGTCTTCCTAGTAGAAGACGCCACTGTCAATTTATGATGATATTCAGAATGTAAGTACGTGTGGGGGGTTTAAGCTCCCTTTTCTCTTTATGCTTTTAGACTTATTTGTTGCCTTTGTCTTACTTTTCTGCCAGTCCTCAGTAAAAGACACTTGCCATGTTTCATCATCAGTGAAAATGTTAGCACGAGTAGAATACTTTCCTTAACTACTGGTTCTCTCACAAGTACTTTTTGGGCTCAGATGGATATTGTGACAAGTCTTTATGGACTCGGATATTTCTCCAGACTCACCTCTGCAGCTGTAAGCTCTAGAAACATGTTTTAATGAATCAGTATACTTTAAAAAAGAAGCTGAAACTTTTTATTCCCCTATGAAGGCTGATGCCAATATTTTATTTATATTAAACCATCTGGAGAGAATTTTTAATTTTGTTTTTATTTTTCATTATTTTTGTACTTATCTACAATAATAAATCTTAATGAAGAAGTTCATTTGAACTAATAGAATTTTTTGAATGATCTCACAATAAATCTACTTAACAGTTTTGCAGTGTTCCAAACCCAGATATGTGCAGAAACTGATTTTCTGAAGTCAGTTAAAATAGAAAGAAAGAAGAATAATAAAATCCTTCATGACATCATACTTTATTGATCTAATCAACTTAAAACTGTATGGATTTTTATGTGGCTACATTTCTATGTTATTTAACTGAAGGAAATTTCTAAAAAATGTATGAATTATTAATGGCCAATTTTAACATTATTTAGGGGTTTTGTCTTATATTGATTTCAATGAAACAAATCATCCACTTCAGGCACACAAATTACATAAATCAAGAGATAAAATAATTTACATGAATAATGTGGCTCAAATATTTCCTTACAGTGCTTAAATTCAGTTCTATGCTCTTCCAAGTATTAAGTGCAAAAAGAAGCAGACCAGAAGAAGAACAGTTGAAGCAATCTTCTGGCTTGTAGAGGAAGCATTTTGTTAGATATGAGACTACTCAGTTCTTGCTCTTGTGTTGGCAGAGAAGAGGAAGAAGGCGGATTACAAAATTGCTCCTATTTACAACAGAAGACAAAGGATGGTGACAAATGGTTTGTCGAAAACCAAAGAGAGTGGATGACAGCCTTTTCAGTTGTTTGTTTGTTTGGGGAGTGGTTTATATGGTCAAAATGAAAACATTTAATGCTGCAGTTGGTGGATGTATAGTTTTCAACTGCCTTCTCCATTGACAGGAACGTGAGAACTTCATTCTGTTCTTGACAGGAAACGTTATCTGGTGTCCCAACTGTCATACACTCTTGCTAGAGAAAGCAAAACCTATCTAAGGAGAAGGAAAGTACTTGCTTAGAGAGACTCCCAGGTGTAGGAACAGACAGTCATGCAGTGTATATTCTTATTTTTATTATCACTGTGAAGCACATCAAGTTATTCAGACAGAACATTTACTTGGCCTTCAACAATATTCTTGTAGTGCTGCTTCTGTATCCTCCCTCTCTGGACCTCTTTTCCTTGGATATCCTTCACCAGACAACAACACTGCAAGCAAGATATACACAATACAATGTATACACAATATAAAGTATAAACACAATATAGTACAGTTTATTGGGTAAAGCTCAAAGACCAAATGTCTGGCACTAATACATTCTAGACCAAACAGTAATTTGCTCACAAAGCCCAATAAGACAACCAACAAAACTTTGTGACCAGGCAGTCATCTGCCAGGCAGGAAAAGGTTAGCCTCCATTCCTGCTAGGAATGCAATAATCACCATCATCCTGTTCTTTGAGGGGCTTTTTAATGTTTTATATTTTCAAATAAGTATTTGTCTTCTTGAATCCTTGAGCTGTTAATGACTGTTGTCTCAACTACTAAAATATTGTCTCTTTTATTTTTTACCTTTTTTTATTTACCTAGTTTTAACTTGTGTATTTTCATAGGCTACAAAAGCAATTTATTTATTTATTTATTTATTTATTTTGTAAAATTGAGCCCAGAACATGCAGCTGTGCTACACTAATGAATCCTTTGTTTAAAAGACCTATCTCAATTCAGATGAGACATACACGCTTCTGTTTACTGATCTCTTTTCAGGATGGAGAGGGTGATGGAAATGAACAAACGGTACCAGACCTCACCAACATGAACAGAGAAACTTTTAAGTATAGACTATTGAAAAATCCTTTTTGTGCATTTGAACAACCGGGTACAAATTTTGTACTAATTGTTCTGCTGGGGACTAGGACTGCTATGTAGGAGGACCTTGTCAGCCTGGAGATATGGACTGACCAGAATCTAATGAAGTTCAGCAAAGGTAAGTGCAAAGCCCTGCACCTCAGCATGAATAATCTAGTATAGGATATAACAGCTTTGCAGACATAACCTTGGGGTTCCTGGTGAGAACAAATTTAACACAAATTGGAACTGTACCCTTGCAGCAAAGATGACGAGCAACATCCTGGGCTGGATGAATATGAATGTTGTCAGTGGATAAAGATGCTAATCCTCCACCCCCTTTCAACATTTGTGGAACCAAATCTAGAGTACTGTGTCCAGTTCTGAGGTCTCCAGTGAAAAACCACATTGAAATACCAGAGAAAGTCTAGTGTAAAACCACTAACATAGTCAGGTATTCATGACAGAAGAGGATAGGCTGAGAGAATCAGCATTTTTCAGTCCTAAGAGCAGAAGGCTTATCAGGAATTGATCAGGACACTCATTTCTTAGTTGGAGAGATGGAGCCAAAAACACTGCATCAAGAAATTCTATTGGCTCTGAGAATCTGAGTTGCTATCAGTATTCAGTATTGCACCATAGTACGTGACTGTGTGAGCTCTGGCTGTTTGCTTCAAGCTGCACTGCAAATATAGAGCTTGGGGAATTCAATAGTGAACAGAGAATCATCTACACTAGGAAAACAGCAGATGACCAAAAATAATTACTTCAAAGCATACTGCAGGGGAAAAAAAAAAAACCAAACAAACCTTAACAGTTGCAATTATTATTTTGAGGAAGCATAAATGAGCAAGTGTTTATTTCATGAAGTTAGTACAGAGAATACCTTATCTGTCACAGAATGTACTCTAAGCAAACAACAAAAAAGTTAAAAAGTGACATCCCTATAGACACAAGGTGACATGACAGAAAATGAATTTATTACAGAAGCAAGAGAGATAAGAGGTAATAACCCAAACAGTGTACATTTTAATAAGAAACTGGAAGAAAATAATCTACTATTCTTTCTCTCAAAAATATTTTGTAGATATGAAGGCAAAGTCCTTTTCTCTGTTTCTGTTCTTGTACTCACAGACTCTTAAAATATTTATTGATTTTTTTTTTCTTCAAAATATGTATAGTATGTTCCCTTCTACAGTAAAATAAATGAGCTGGACAACAAAGGGGTATATGAAATCATTGAAAAGATTATATCCTAAAATAAATCAGAATATTTTAAGAATAAAGTAATGAATCCATTTCATTATTTCTTGCAATGAGAACAGCAACCTGAACATTCAGAAGTTCAGAATGTAATGCATCATGGACTTCCATATAGAGAGCAGAAAAGCAATTCTAATAAATAGGCAGATCATATAAAAATGATTTGTATCAATATCTATCAGTCTGAACTCTGACAGTACTGCACCCACTGTTTCCCCCAAAGTAGGCAATAATGAAAAAGTGTCTCTTACATTTATACATTAATTTCAGGACTGATTGCACCTAACCACATTGAATCTGTCCACATCCTTTTCAAGCATGGCAACTTACGATCACAATTCCTGTCGTGTAGATCAGAGCTTCAACATCTGGTTGGAAATTGTCAACTCTGCATACTACAAATCTATGTTCTGTCAATATTACAAATGGATAAGCAGGCAGGTGCCATTTCAGAAGTCCTCTCATATTGCTTTAAGCTATGCTGAGCCATTTTGTCAAATAAAGCTCAAAAACATCTTTGCCTGAACTAAGAAAATGTTTACCTGCATTTTATTTTTAATATAAGGTATTATATTTTTTTTTATTTCTGGCTCCGTATCCTGACTCAATTAAATTCAAAGTTCTCATCATGGTCTACCATGCATCTAGCTTTGTAGACGTTTTCCTTTGAAAAATACTTATTCAGTCCAATTTTGTATTTTTAAGCTCTAAGGTATAATGTATTTTATACTCTAAGGTATAATGTCCCAAACTTAAACACTGGGAAAATATAAGAGGTATTTTCCAGGAGAATTTTCCAGTTAAGAAACACATACACAAGGGACATCTTATAGATCTTATTCTGATCAAATTTAATAATTTTCATTTTTATTGCTGTCACCTTCTTCATTAATGACTTCTTCATTCCAAAAAACAATGAAGAGATTGGAGTGGTGGAAAAAAAACCCAAAAACCAGAAAAAAACCTATGCATCAGGAATAAACATGTGGGAGAAAAATTACATTCACAGCATAAACTGTACTTATTATACATTACTTAAATGTTACAATGAAATAAAAGATGATCAATAAATTGCATAGCGTTAATCATGTCAAATAAGGGGCATTGCAGGCAATCTAGAAAAGGTCAGTGATGATTTGCTTAGTAGAGTAAAAATATACTTGACAATAGAATGCTAGCTTCTCTGAAGAAATACACATTTAGAAAGTTAGAGAAGGAGAATGAATGCTGTCAAATTAAGAAAGAAGAGTACTTAGAAACAGGAATGACAAAGAGACAATCATGCTGACATCAAAACACGTGCATAAAATAACATCTACAGTTAAAAAGTGTAAAGAGTTTTATTTGTAATGAATATTTTGACAGAAACGTCATGCAGGTTTCACCTCTCCTCCAAATTTCCATTTTATTAACCTAAAAGAACAAATGCAATAGAAACATTTTTCGTACTATAGTAAATGCGTGAATATTTTTAAATATTCATATGTTACAGAGTTTTACTGGTGGTTAAAGAGCATGTGGTCTGGCCTTTTGAGTCTTTCCTAATTTGTTTAATTTGGTAATTTCCTACCTCCGGTTTTAAGATTTCCCCTATAGGAAACTTCCATTGGATTTCTGTTTCTAAAAGATCAGTGATATTCTGTAGTTACTTAAAAGATGTTCATCTAATCCTCATAACCACAGTTTGAACAAGTGCTGTTTTCGGGACATGGATTTTTCTTGCAGAGAAGCCAGATCTGTAGATAATTTTATTGTATTGTTTTGGGTTTATTTTTTTCTAGATGGAATTAATGTGTTCTCATTTCTATGACTTTTAATCTGTGATATGAATTTATTCACCCTGTACCAATGACAAATCATTGGAAAATTTGTGTTTAATAAACAGATCTCAACACCGATCCATTTATACATACGTGTATATATACACATAAGTAATCTCACCGTCTGTCCATCTAAAGTCTGTGGTGGGTTAATCCCAGCCAGCACCCACCCTTGCTTCTTGCTCACTCCTGTCTTCTGGAGGCTGAGGTAAAACTAAAAGTAAGAAAGCTCATGAATTGAGATAATTACAGTTTAATAAGGAAAGAAAATGTTGAACAAGAAACTAAAACAGCAAAAGGATTTTTTTCCAATCTTTCCATAAGTAGCCAGATGTCAAGTTACTTCCTGGGAAGCAGGACCTCAGCATGCATAACAGTTGCTTGGGAAGATGAAAACTGTATCCACGAACCTCTCCCCTTCCTGCTCCTTCCCCTGAGCATTCTATTGGTAAGCACAACAACTTACAGTATGGACTATACCTTTTGCTAGTTTGGACCAGGTGCCTCAGCTATGGATCTTCCCACTCTTTTGGGAAAGAGAGCAGGAAGAGGGGAAGTTTAGTCCTTATTTTCATGGGGCATGAGGTGGAGAGAGAAATATTCTCCTAGGCACAAATGCAAAATACAGTGCTACACAGGCTTCTATGAAGAAAGATGACTCCATTTTAGCCAGACCCAGCTCAAAGTCTCATTTCATACTTGTGGATGTGTAGGAAGAGACAAATTTTATACTATATACATCTTTCAAAGCATTACCATTTTGCACAAAGATAAAATTATGAGATAAGTTCAAACGTAAACCTAAAGATAATACTACGCAAAGGAAAAATTACCGAAGTTATGAGATCTAGTCAATTTTTGGAGGTAAACTTTGACTGGTAATGGAAATCTGAAAACAATCAATTATTACAGGAAGAGGAAAGTTCTACTGTATTTGGTCAAAGTAGTGGAACAACCTGATCAGGTCTTACGGTCTTACTGATTCTAACTAATCAGTAGATAGAAGCAAAAGATATAGAACTACATAGTTACCTATATAGAGATATATACCTTTCGTAATATCATATTCAGTTTATATTGACAATGTATAATTTCTTAATCTATATATGGAGAACATATATAAATAATATATAATATATATCTTTAAATATACAGTGGTCTTGCTAGCCATGTTGAGAAGTGGGTGGATATTGTCTCTTCATATGAAAAGATGGATATAGGAGTTTTCATTAAACATTTGTTACTTATTTTGGGGCTTTTTTTTTTTTTACATTACCTGAAGTAATACTACTATGCTTCTCTTCAGTTATGTAATATAAAAACTAAACAACCAATATAAGAATAACGGAATGTCAGTGGAAAGTTATTTGATGCTTAAAGAATATTTCCAGAACAGTTCTATAATTAAGTTTAGCAATTTTAAACATATTTTCTTTAATAATGAACACTTAATCACACAGAAAAGTAATAAAATGCATTTTGAAAAAAAGAAGCTGGGATTTTGTACAAGCATATTATTCTGCTCATGATTACTTGTTTTCTTGAACACTCAAATATCAAAATGTGAAACAGAGCAAATAGCTCACCTCTGTCCTCTGAAAGTAATTAAAGATAAACATGAAATATGCTCTATAACTGTCATGCAAATGAAAGAGTGGAAACAAGATTTCCAATAACAGAAAGAAGAAATAAGCTTTTCTGTTATTAGAATTATGTCAAACATTCATAGAGTTTTCCTCTAACATGGAAGAGTCAACATAAGTAGCTAACTTTTTCCACTCACTTTAAATATAGATTCCAAAAGCTATGTAGAAACTTAGCTGTAATGACACTTGGAAGGCCTCTGGAATGTTTTTTTTTTTGTGTCATATAGTCCCCAATGCCCTTGTTTCTGTTATGGTAATGGAGTATACAGCCAGTTGATTCATTATCACACAGAAGTCCACAGCTGAGCATTCCAGTGCTAAGTAAAGAAAAAGAAGATAAAATTTATATGTGCACAGCAAGAAGCTGAGCTTGAGGAAATTAAAAAGGCTATGTTAATATGCAGAAATTCTGGTATCTTTGCTAACTACAGAAAACTAGACATCTTTTCCCTTACAGAGATGTTGCAGGTGGTGAAACAGTATTTTCTTTGCACAGATGTGGGACATCAGCCTAACAATCAAACTTTCTTGAAGCAATACCAGAGGATTTATAACATTAATTTGTAGGTTCATCAACATTACAGATAAAAGGGTGACACTAGTGTAGCACCGGGGGATACTTCGTTAAGTCTTAAATCAGATTGTTTGGGTTCCAGTGACAGGTTAGCCATTGAAATACAAAGCACAATGCAAGAGCTTTCCCCATGCACTATTTTTCTTTTTTTGGGGGATTGAGGTGGGGTGATAGTATGTGATTTACAGCTGCTACTGAACTTAAAATACTTTGCACTGATTGCAGTTAGAAATGAAGTAATCTAGTTAAAACTTCACTTAAGTCTCTCTATATTACATTTTGATGCTATCATATCTTTAGATAAGTTGTCAAATACACAGTGCAGTGCTCATCCACAGAAGACATGCTGAAGTAAGGAAGATTAGGCAAAATTTAATGAAAGGAAGATTTGGAGAGAAACAACTGTAAGGAGGGAATTACAGCACAGAAAACAGAATCTTAACAGAAATTAAACTGATTAAATGTATTGAAGAAAGGACAAATATTTGCTGTAAATCTGTAACTAAACTACTGTTATGGTGTAGGACATGATAATACATATAGCTATTTTTTATTAATTTCTTGATTAACATGAAACAGCCCTTGTTACTACTGATTTGGAAGCAGTGAGACAGCCAACTTGACCAGTTGTTCTAGAAAAGAGTGATTTGTGTAAGTGAGGAAATCTTATGGCCTTCAGACCTACTCACCATAAAATTCTGAATTTGAAGCATGATTTTTCCTTTTATACTTCGTAGGCAAATTTGTGAAAGGTTCAGTAAAAGGAAAGGTCCATTTCTATACCTGCTTTTACACTGTCATTTGACGTGAATGACGGCAAGGACAATCAAGATATACATAACACAATCAGAATGGAAACAACAGTCCAAACTTCTTGAAACCTCCCCAGGATACTCTGTTCTGGTAGCACACATCTATTGATCCCTCAGGCAATTTCAGCCTGATACACTAAGCAGAATGATGGGAGGGAAATGATACTGGGAAAGCTGGAACCACCAGAGATCTAAAATTAAATAATCAATAACAGAAAACCTCCCCAGTTGTGTAAGATGGAGGGTACAACTTATTTCGAAGTAGTTTCTCTATTCCTAACATGACCTCTTATATATGAACAGACTAGGGTTCTTCTCATATCATCATATTATTTCTAAATTAACATTACTTCTTTGTGCAGTTACCTGGTATGGTGCAAATTCACTTTAGCAAGCCTAAGATATTTCTTTAATTATGTTTGACCTAGAAGACAAAAGTAATAAAATGACGTGTCATAAAAGACATCAACAATTCTACATCCCAATTTACATCAGCATTACTTGTTGTAACATGGATACAGTACATAGCATGTCAGGTCATTGTGTTATGTAAAATCTATAATTCTAGGAATTTTCATTTTGAAGCAAGGAAATTGCATCTAGCTCTCTATAAATTTCCTTAAATTATCCAAGAAAAGGAGAAGAGTTACTGAGAAACAAAGAGAAAAATAAAGCAAATGGAAATAGTGTTTCAAAAGTATTTTAGAGCTGGAAATTAAAATGTTGCCTAAGCGCAAATGGTAAAGCAGCAGCACAGACACAAATACTCAAATCACTAATTCAGGTTACTACTAAGTAGAATATATCATGTGGGTGCCTGGAACATCTCCTGATATTATGCTAAATTAGGAATAAATTATTCACTGGCATTTGTTTTGGAGAAGGGTCTCACATAACTTTCAAGCAATAGTCCTGATTAAAGAATAATAAAGAGAAATGAAAGAAGGAGCCTTTATAGATGTGACACTCAGACTCTTTGGACTCATTTTTTTGAAACTCTTATATTTTTATTTTTTTGGCACTCACTCAGAAGTGTCCTAGTTAGTCCCTATTTTCCAACAATATTCAAAATGTAATGAAATAAATTTTGACAACATATTCCTAATTCAACTTTGAACAGATATTAATATCACCTCTACTTGAATGCATTTCAACCAACAGTTAGCATACTGTGTGACTAGGGCATATGATCCTTTTAAAAAATAAAACTATACCTGAAAAAGCTAGAGTAGTTTAAGTAGAGGGTATTTAAAATTTATGGTCCTATAGCAACAAAACACCTACCATATAATAGCTATTGATAGAGACAATAGTAACAGTGAGTAGCAACAAAGAAAAGAAACTGTCTTTAAGTATTGTCTTATTTTGTATTAAAACAAGATGTAAATCAATGTACTATTTTTTCGTTATGAAAATTTAGGTTTTATTTGACTTTTCTCATTTACAGTATGGATTTTACCATATTGGTTGCTAACAAACACTCAACTATATACAGAGATACAGAACTCATAAAGTCTGAATGAAGAGGTCAAACTTCTGTACCGCAAAAAAGTGTTTTACAATAATTACTCATCTGTTAGCTAAAGTTTGACTAAATCCAGCAAAGCCCAGGCAAACATGCTCTTAAAAATTTAATATATGCCACAAGGAAATGGAGTATGCCATTCTCTCATTCTTCTAGACACCTGCCTCAAATTATTTTCCAATAAAATGTGAAATTGCTCACTTGTAAAACCATGAGAAAGGTAAAAACGAAAAGAAATTCCTTTAGCAAAGCAAAGTATTTTTTCACCTTCGACAGCAGGTGTTTTTTCAATGGAAATAAACTCAAAAAGATCATCTGATAAACATTTACTATTTTAGACAGATCTAGTCCATAATACATACACAAATAAGTTGGCTGATACCAATATTGAGAGAAAATTACTTATAAATTAGGATGGAATACCAAAAAAGTATGAAATTTTGTTCTAGTCATCATGATATCAGTTAATCATTGTTGTCAGAAGCAAACAAATTAGACGTTTGAGCAGCTCAATATAATTTGAAACATTTGATATCATAATGCTGCTGACTTCTAAATGGCTAATGGAACATTGTTCTCAAAAACATGAAAACTGAAATCTGAACCAAAGTCTGTTAAGCCATTTTAGGTTACCAGACTTCTAAACATCTAAAATTACTTTGTGAAGATTTTCAAAACATCGTTTTGATAACTATACTCGTAGGAGAAAATTTGAGTTTTTCCTAGGGTTTTAAGAGAAAATTGATGTATTGGAGCTATTAAAGTATGCTTGCCACAGTCTTCCTTAACTTGAAAATTATAAATAACACACCCCATAGATAAATAATACTAATTAAAAAAAACGTTCATTAATTCTATTTTGGATATCAATTTAAGACACATGAGCAGGAATTAATGACAAAACTAAAAATTAATGCTTCATCTTGCAAATGGAATTTTTTGAGGTGCAGACATGTCCTAAACTTCTATTAGATTTTATGTGGCAACTTGCATATAGATGTACTCATGGACATTGATTTGTGAATGTGCAAATGTAAACAAAAAGTATCTTAAGAGAAGAAATGAAACAAAAATGGAGGAATGAGATTAAATTCATTCAAAATATTTGAATATAAAAGAATTATATTTGAATATAAAAGAATTATATGCCCTCTAATTTGTTCAATAGCATTATCTAGATCCCACTAGCTCACCCTAAAAAAGAAACAAATTAAAGATATCAAAAGTAATGATGCAGTACACAGTACCTTGGTTTACGAAAAAATTAGTTGCAACCAAAGAGGCAGAGACACTTTTTTATCTTACTTAAGTAGAGCGTACCTATGAATTTTTGAAACACTATTAGAAAATATTCCTAGACCATTCTTAGGCTGTGGTCTTGGAAACCCTGAAAGGTCTTTAGAAAAGTAGAAACTAATGCTCTAATGCTCTACTGAATCTCTGATGATACTTTTTAAGGTTTAACAGTGGAATTCACCCCTGATATTTACTCATTTTTTCCAGTCAAACTATCAGAAGAACTGATATTAAAAATGCACATTAATTTGCATTAACTACAGTAGAACAAATATACATTAATATAGTTAATATAAATTACTGTGGAAGTACTGTAAACATATCTTACTGTACTAGTTGTTGTTTTATAAGATTTCAAATATTATTGATAAAAGTGATAAAATTTTTTTGTTCTATATTAGCTTCATAAGACATTCTGAGTAAGAGTCTAAAACAATACAGAATCAACATGCTGCAAATTTTAAAAAGCTAGATTTGTTGAGGCAACCTATGAATTCTGTAACACTGACTATTTAAAGTCAAGAATATATTAAAAACAAAGTATGCTCTATTTTAATATGCTCCTTTTCGATCACATTTACTTAAATACGAGGGCTACTTAATTCACTGAAGTCCTATGGCCTGCATTGTACCACATATGAGACTCAATTACAGTGTTTCTTCTGGCTTTATGACATATGAATCCATTAATATCTGCAGAATTAAGCAGTTTTATGTCTGGCAGTAAAAATCATGTATGACTGCACTAAAGGAGGCTAAAAAGTTACCATATTTCAATGTAAAATTCTTTCTAATGAACTCTTTACTTTAGTAAAGATAATAAATACAGTCTTCAGAATGACGAAACCTTCAGTGTACCTTCCTAAGTTACTTAGCTTACTTAGGAACTGAGTAATTTGGAAGCTTAATAGAACTAGTTGTTCCCAGTAGCAACTTGCCTCTATAGAAGGAGAATCAATATTCATAAAGCAATTTGCGTTATGATACATCGATAACCCTAACTTTATCAAGAGTAACTATTTCAATTGCTTGATTAGATTTTCACTGCATATTTATCTTTATTTAAAGCTTTCTATACTCCCAAATCACCTTATTAAGAAAATACTTATTCAAGAAAATGACTAGCATATTCTACATTTTTTATTAGACCCTAATGATATTATGTTTTAAAAATACTGGAAATACAAAACATTTATCAAAAAAAGAAGTGAAAAATTAAATCCAAATTTTGTGTTGTATTTCTTTAACTAATATTTTCAGAGAAATTACATGATACGAAACCTTGACAAACTAAAACTTGTATTTTTTCTTCAGCAAGTGTCTTCCTCCTCCTGGCTCCCAAATGTTTAAATGAATTCAATGGAAACACTTTGGTACCATACAGCCCCAGGTGGTAACAAATTTCAGTTGAATAAACTGTACTATATTCATTGTGTTTAGGGTTCAGTCAAGCTCCAGTATTAATATCCTACCATAGTGATATTATACAGCAAATAATCCATCTCCATTATTCCCTTCTGTTAACAGTAGGGTGAAAGAAGGGTACTAGTCATTCTACTGATTCCTCCTTTCCCCACCCCTCCCACTTTCTCATTTATGCACATTCTTTCATCCCTCTTCTAGTGAAAAAAAAACCTAACCAAAAAACAGACCCAAATCCCTAAAGAACATATGACTTTAAATATAAATAATAAAAGACTCAGACACAGGGAAGTTCATGTAGTATTTTAACTTTTCTTTCTCTCTGCCATAAATCATTTCCTTTTAATTTGTAATTTTTATATTATATATTGGATATTGTCTAGAGCAATGACTAGTATTTATGTCTATGAAGTATCTAATACATTTAGTAACAAAAATAGATAAATTAATTCTGTATAATTTAATAAATTGCCAGGAAAAAATAACTCATCAGATTGGATAATTCTTGTCTATATTTGGACCTCTGCATTTAGATGATTATGTGAGACTGCATATCTACAAACCCATTAAATTGCATGGAGGCCTGATCATATGGTCGTCTGGAGAGATTTTCAGCTCATCTGAAAACTGACCTTGGTACTTGATCAGTTCAGTATTTTTTCAGTTAATTCCGCTCACTGAATTATATCTCAAATGACCATAATGGGAAATTGGACATCTACCTAATATCTTCTCACCCAGACTGTAGCCAGATAATGTTAGACAAGATGAATTCCACCCACAAGAGTTTAAAAAGAGAAAATGTTCTTTTACATTGACTAAATATTTTCAGCAATTTCTCATGTTTGTGTTGAACGTGAATTTTATAGCTAATGTTATTTAAATAATATTTCTGTATCCAGTAGAAAAATCACCTAGGAACATCCACTTATAGTACTTCAAATACTAAGCTTCAATTTCATATTCTGTACCAAGGCTCTTACCTGAGTACTATGCTATTTTTATCAGTTTTATTGCTGCACTACAGTCCAGCAGGAGAACTTGGAGCTGAGGCTGCTCTTCTAAAAGCTCCTCCTCTACATGGCAGCTTTTTTCTTGCATTGGGCCAGTCTCTTCTTCCAGTTTTGCTATGTGATTTTCATGCTTTTTAAGCTTGAAAACAGTTTAGATTATATGGTATAATTTAGATGGAAAATCTTTCATTCATGCCAAATCTTTATTTCTTTTTCTAGAAGTGTCCAGTTTAAACAAACATTTTATTATATTGTTCCACTGATCTCAATCGCTTTAATCCCTGCTTATTAATTACAGGATGAAAATTATGAGCAATTAAATACATTGCTATTTCCACAGCTGTGTCAATTTAAAAGTAAAAATAAACAAACAAACAAACAAAGAGGCATTTCTCTCTATAAATACACAGGCAAAAGAGGGGAGGCAGAGACAACTAGTGTTCCTACGGTTTATTTGTCCTTAGAAAATGAATTTAATCCGAATCTCCAGAGTGAGAAAGAAAAGTACTGTGGAGGAAGTTGCACTACAAATCTTGTCAGATTGCATGCATTTTTTACCCTTCAGTAAATATGAGGGGGAACCTACTCCATTTTTCACTGAAAGGAAAACAAAAAAGGTCATTGCATTTTTTTCCCATGGAATACCCACCCATACACAGCGAGAGCTGTCATAGAGTAGCTGGCTCCTGTGAGTTCATGTGGTCATTTGCTGTCTGTTATGACTTGGTCTTTTTCACTTCCCATTATTCAGATGGTATTATTTATTTAATCTTTGCTGATACCTAAGACAAGACGCTTCACTATTCTGTGCTCCCAAATCCTTATCTATAAAAATCCATTGTATATCTCCAAAATACATATATAAATACATACACATATATATGAATACTTAGTATTTCCTAAAGTTTAAATTAAATTATACATTTTTGCAAAATATGAAATCTGTGAATGTGAAATGCTAGATAAGAGTTAGATGTTGTTATCACCATAACTACTATTCACGTGTTCTTCAAACTGTATGGATTTTTTTTTTCATGTAGGAATATCATTAGGTATTAAATAATGCAACTGCTTGTCTCAATCCGAGCTGAAAGTAGATGTGAAGTTCTATAGAACTGTTGCATAATGTCATGAAGCATTAGAACTTGCTTTTCACAAACAAAATATGTGTAAACGGTATTTTCAAGAACATTACTATGAATCTCTCACAGTTTAATGTTTCTTAAGTTAGAATAATACTTAGAGTTATTTGTTGGGGTTTTTTAAAGTATTTGTATTAAAGATGTATGTCTTTACATATTGCTTTACACATAAATGTATAAATTATTAAAAATACTTGTTGGGCAGGCAGAGGTATTCATAGGAGCGTGGGTTTTAAAGATTTCTTGAAGAGTTTCTGAAAGTAGGCTCAAGTAGAATAACAATTATAAACTTCTAAAAATTCACATCTTTAAAGATTTCAATGCATTAACAGGTACCGATTCAAAATGGGATGATGTTAGACCCTTTTCCATCAGCAGCAAGAAATATTTTTTCCGGTTTTTTGTTTAAAGTATATTTATGTTTTATGTAATCTGGAAAGTGTATTTAAGAATTAGGAATGTTGATGTGCACCATCACCTGATCTGGATTAGAAATAAATATTGTTCTTTCCATTAAAAAATCATGGTTAAATAAAACAATTTTTTCCTGAGGTTTCCATAGAAACCTGCTGCTTTCATAGTAACTTGAGTTCACATATTTAGATATTTTTTTCTTCTTCCCTAAATTCTGTTGACACTCCATAGGAAAGAATACACATGAAGTTATCCACTTCAGCACTGACCAAAGCTGCTTCTACTTCTCAACTTGTTAGCTACTTGTTCAGTTCAATAAAGGCAAGTGCAAGTAGAGAATAACCCCAAGCACCAGTACAGGTTAGGGGCTGACTGGCTGGAAAGCAGCTCTGCTGAGAAGGACCTGAGAGTCCCGGTGGACAACAAGCTAACCAGGAGCCAACAATGTGCCCTCACATCCAAGAAGGCCAATGGTATCCTGAAGTGCATTAAGATTGTGGGCAGCAGGTCAAGGAAGGTTACCTTCCTCCTTTACTCTGCTCTAATGAGGCCGCACCTGGAGTCCTGTGTCCAGTCATGGGCTCTTCAGCTCAAGAAAGACAAGGTACTACTGGAGAGAGTCCAGAGGAAGGCCATAAAATGATGAGAGAACTAGAGCTTCTCTCTTCTGAGGAAAGGTTGAGAGACCTGGGTCTATTTTTGGTGGTGCCCAGTGACAGGACAAGGGGCAATGGGCAAAAACTGGAACTCAGGCAGTTCAACCTGAATATGAGGAAAAACTTTACTGTGAGGGTGACAGAATAGTGGAACAGCCAGCCCAGAGAGACTGCAGAATCTCCTTCTTTAGAGATATTCAAAACCCACCTGGATGTGTTCCTATGCAACGTGCTCCAGGTGAACCTGCTTTAGCAGGAGGGTTGAACTAGATGATCTCTACAGGTCCTCCCGTGGTTCTGTGATTACCCACCTAAAAGGTCTTGCAGCCCATGTAATCAAGATAAACATGTCCAGATCACCATAAAATTCAGTATAGTAGGCCTGTTGTAGAAAACCATATTCTTTTTTGCCCAATACAGAAGGCAGTAAGGACCTGAATAAGAAGAAACTCAAAGACAACTCAGGTTGAATTTACAGCTCCTTGAATTCTAGGGAGTTTCTTTAGAAGTAAATCCCAACTGAACAAGTTCACGTCTCAACTCATCTAGGTGACTGATTAGCTTCCATAACAAAATAGTGTTTTGTCCATTAAATCCACAGCAAACAGCATGCCTGGAATTTTCAAGTTTTGAGCTGGATTCTGTAAAATTTTAACTGAGCACAGATGAATTTCTGTATTTTCCTGACAAACTGTGTGCTCATCAGAGATTCCTGATCAGATTCTTTTCTGGCAAAGAGTGCTTCAAAGAAATCTCCAAAAATATTTTTCCCACAATTACAAAGGCTTACCAGTTCCTTGTATACCAGCAGAAAATGTTGCCTATTGTATTGCTAAGGTGAGTTCCCTGACATAGTTCTAAATCTCTTAGGTACCAGTGTTGATATACACGACTGTTGAGACTAAAATTTGTCTTGTTCAGTTTTTGCTCAAGGCAAAATTATCTTGGAATGTGCAAACAGAAATAACGTGGTTATGTCTAAGAATGATATTCACAAATACACATGAATGTGTGTATGCAGAGAGAGACAGTTCATTTATAAAAAAAGTTTTATATCGATTTTGAATAAAAGTTCTGATATCTTGGAGAAGGTTAATACCCTTCTGTGGCTTCCATTTACCCTGTCTTCTTGGTGCCTCAGAAATACAAAATTAAGAGAACTTTTCAGACAGATCTATGTGGTTTTAGCAAAAGTTAGCTTGGCTGGCCAAAAATGACAAAAATTATTTCCCTGCTAAAGAATGTTCCTGCTTGTCAAATCTTCTTGATTTCATCAAGTCAGACAGTGTACCATGCCAGCCAAGGAATTCTTTAGCAGTTGTTCCTTTTCAAAAGTATCAGTTTGAAAGAGTTGAATACAATTTTATTTTTTAGGCTATGCATGTTCTGAATCTGTTTAATTTGGAAGCAGGCTCTGATGCTAATTTACTTTTTTTTAAAAAAAATCAATGTGACAAAGTGAATTATTCAACATTCACCATACATCAGAATTAAGGATACCAAGTGTAATAATTTCTGCGCAGTGTATATAAGCACTTTTGTATGTTTGTATTTATCTCTTGATATTATTAGTTCCTTTAAACATCCAGATTATATGATACATTTTATAACTTAGGGCAAATAATGCACCATTTTGATCAAGAGATGATCTGAATAAAAATATCCTTGCCTCAAAAACTTCTTTACATGAGTTTCCAAAACCTTCAAATAAATTCACAAATAGCTTTTTTAAAATAATCTTGAGTTATGCACACTGAACAAATCTATTAAGTCCAAAACAAGGTCCTGGAACAAATTTTTAGTCTGATCAGTGGCAAATTCTGAATCTGCATGCAACAGGCAATGTCAATATGAACCACCTCTCATCGTTTGAACTGAGGAACAGGGCTCACATGCTGATGCAACTAGAAGGAAAGTATACATATAGCAAATGATTTACAGCACAACGATGTCTGGGTGTTTCACAAATATCAGCATCTCACGATGTGAGAATATAGCTTTATTATCATTTTACACATAGGTAGTTGAGGCAAACAGATTTGGGGATATGGGGTAAAAGAAGATAAGGAGGCTCACATAATGCAAAAAGTAAAAGGTGAAATTGCTTTCTATCAGAACGCTCATTTGAGGTATGCAAGAACACAAATTTATTTCTTTTAGTTTGAAGCAGTTTGAACCAACATTATTCCACACTATTCTGAGAGGGATTGCTCTTCCAGACTTTCTTACAGTCTTCCCCTTTTCATAGGCAATTTTAGTAGTTATTGAATCAAACAGACAGAAAAACTTGTATGTGCTCAGTCACTATGGTCCTCTGCTGCAGTGTGGATGATCTTGGCTCAAATCCAAGGTCAGAACTGTGGATTTAGGAAAGGACAGAATTGAGTCTTGTTTTCCCCCCTTTTTTTTTTAAATGTTTCTTTATAAAGATCTTTTATGGTTCAAAGCAAACTATCATTGGTTAAAGTCATACTTGGAAAAACTCAAACTTCTACAGATCAGATGATAACATCTCAGAATGAATATTCAGAAAAGTTCAGATGAGGTGTCTTGCATGATTTCTGTGGGAGAGGACAGGAAAATTTCCAGTTCTCCTACTCATTATCTTCAACACATGACCATTTTTTTTTTTTTTCCTAGAGTTTTCTTTTTCATCAACTATACATCTTCCTGTTCCAACAACACAGGATGAGAGTCTGGCAGACGACTTACCTCAATGTATATCCTAGATTAATTCCTTGATCATTGTCTTTTGCCATGCAATGAGCATAGTAAATAATAGAATTTTAGTCTACAAATAATATGTTTTCATGAGTTGTAAACAATGCTGCTGATCTGGAGGTGTTCCATTTTTATTTTTTTTCAATCTAGTAATCATGGAAGGTGAAGTTAAAAATATTAACTTTGAAAGAATATTACTTATATTTACCTACACAACTGTTTGACTCTGAAAAAAATTATCTACTTTAAAAACCAAAGCAAAACAAAACTTACACTACTTATCAGTTAGTATTAGTCACACGTAAGGAACCACAGGTTTAAAAAAACTTTTCGGTGTTTTTAAGGCAGTCAAAACCTGCATGTCTATTTTTAGAATGCTGCATCATTTGAGTATATGCTTATTTCTTTGTCATCTGACTCTTCCCCTGTTAGAATTGCTCCCTGCTGTTAATTAGAGGTGACTGTGATTTGATTAATCTCAAACACGTGTTATATATGCACAATATGGATAACTGTCTTCAACATTTTTCTACTTAAAACATGCTCAAATGTGATGGAAATAAGCCAAACATTTTTTAATGACTCACAATCTAATCTTATCACAATGAACAATATGGATATGATCAAAACATGACATTCTAATCCATTTGAAGTGTTAAAAGTTCACAGAAATATGCACTAATCATGTGCAGAATTTCTCAACAGAGCACAAGCAGGATTTCAAATGCATGAATGCATTCCATCTCCATATCAATATCATTGCTATGCATAAATCTTAAGTTCCACACTTCTCTCTCCATTTCCACAAAGTTTTGTCTCAGTCTGACAATTTGCATTTCCTGGTTCCCCATTGTTGGCATGATTCCTGTGTAGACTTTTTTGAAGACCCTTCTCACATTCTTTAGACCTAAGAAGCCAACATTCTACAGTGGCTGTAACATTTCCGTACTCTTCAAAGGTCTTTAATAACTGGAATACAAATGTGAGTTCATTTATTAGGATAGGATTATAGATATGTTAAAATTAAAATTTAAAGTTAGTAATTATACAATTACATAAGAAAAGTTTGCTATATAAGGAAAGTTAAACATACGATTACATGCTTTCTGGCTTTATAAATACCTTTACAGATAATTCCTAAACAGAAAAGTTTGGAATACCTTACAAAACATTAATGTAAATGCCTATGTACTTTGGTGAAAGTAAAAGTACTGTATTAACGAAAGTCTCTAAAAGATTTCCCAATGCTATCCAAAACCGATTATTTTAAATAAGTTAAATCCAAGAATTTTAATTTTAAAAATTGCAATTATTTTATTTCTTGGCTCTAACATTTTTATTGAAGAGCTTTGTTGTTGTTATTATTATTATAATTATTATTATACAGCCTCCAGTAGTAAGTGAAATATAATTCTAATTAATTTTTCCTACAGCTCTATACAAATCAATAATTGTAAGCATCCCAAAGGAAAGCATGCTGTATGATCCTCCAGGTTCCTAATGAATGCAAATAAGCTGACCTTTCTCTGAAAACTATGAATATTGTTTTGCAAATTTGTCATCGAAATTTCTGTAATCAGCAATCCATACAGCAAATATTAGTTGTAAATAACTATTCATTACAAGAAGGTGCATTGTGCACTTACCATGGTGAATAAGCATTATGATTTTGGGAATCAGTTCCTCTGACATATCTTATTGTCTAAGGCCTTCTAAGAAAACATGAATGTTGTTCTCTACTTATATATATATATATATGAAATATTTTGTATATCCTTGAAATATAGTTTGAATTCTTCTTTTTTTAATTACTTGAAATACAAATACCTTCAAACCCTGAATAATTAATTTATAAAAATAACACCTTTCTTTAAGCAGGGCAGTGAACCTGAAAAGAAAGGAAGATCATAGTAAAAAATTTTAAAATGCAGGATTCTGCATTTTAAAGGGGCAATATGTATTAATATAATGATATAATAAAATAGTGGATGAATACAACATATATGAAACAATGAGCTACTGCAGCACTACTATATCTAGTATTTCACATAAATACTTTGGAAACGGTGTTAGAAAAATTAGCGTATAAATGAAAACTATATTAAATTTTAAAATGAAAAACCTATAAAGGTTTAGGAGGAATTGAAATTTGAAGCACTTGCAATAGATCTTTCTAGTTTCTTCAGAACATTTAAAATATCTATGAAAGTGTCATTTAGAACAGATTTGAAGAAATCGTACTTACATTAAACATGTTAATTACAGATGCGTGTTGAACTCAGAAGCAAAACCAAAAAAAACAAAAATCAAAAAAACCCCAAACCCAGCCAAACAATACAATGTTCTGGTTTATCATTTCTATTCAGAAAAAACCTGAAATACATATGGCTGGGAAGTATCTCCCTCAACAGCATATTGTATTAATTAGCATGTCTAAAAGTCTCCTTGTTTTGAAGACAGAAGTTATTAATTTCTTAGAAGTTATTTCACTAAAATTATTAGTTCTCTTTATTTTCATGTTTTGCAATAACTAAATTTCTGATTTAATAATCTTTCAATGCTCAGAGATCATAGCAGGGTATCAACTAATGTCATGTTCCTACAATATGTGTGATATTTTAAAAGAATGGTCTTTTCTTCATGACATTTCCTCAAGATCTCTGCTCTCGTACTTGTAATTCTTTCATGTTCAGAATGAATCCCTGCTACATCTCACTCAATATTGATCTTCAAGGCATTTCTCCCAATCCTTTTCCCACTGTGGTCACTGAACAATATAAAAGTTCAATAGGAAGATCAGCTGCTCATCCACTTTTTGCTAAAGCAATTTGTATTATGGATTTATTTTAGCAGTCTACAGTGGCAGTTGCTGTTTTTACTATTTAAATGCTTTGATTATCTGACCTTGCTTACTTTATCTTTTTAAGTGCTGTGCATGGGCTTTAAACTTGATCAATAAATGGGGATTCCTCCACCACATTATGTTCAAATCAATCCTGATTCAGACTATTTGTATTTCACTCTTATGAGTCCATCTGTCTTTCTTAATTTTATATTCTCTTTTCCTAAATAATTTTGCCTGCCCCTGCAAATGCTTACTGTCAGGTAGATTTCCGTTGCAATCAATTCAGTTTTTCCCAGTAGTAGTTGTAGTGGCTGGAAAGACACAAATGTATAGGATCATATCCTATATCTAGGAAGTAACGTACAATATTATTTATTTGTTTATTTGTTTGTTTGTATCATAGGTACCCTGAAAATCAATAAATACAATTTTTCACTTCTTAAAGGTCTTCATTTTTCCAGTAATCTTTAGAAAACAAAGAGTTCATGGACTTCGTAGGTATAGCTTTAGAGCTTTATGCTTATAATTTTGTGTCCTCTGCATTGAAATAAAACTAATAGTACAAGCTTATTAAAATTTTTCAGATTTTCAGTCTCTCTGATAAACTAATAGACCTAAACAGCATTCAGCTATGTCATGGTACACCTTAGAATTCTCTGATCAAATTCAAGAACTATAACTAGTCCTGAACTTGTGCAATATAAAAAAATGCACACTCTGAGAAATATTTTGTTGTATATGGTATCTAATTTATTTATTAGAGACAAATATTTAAAACATTTCAAGTTTTTTAACTTCTTAGAAATTTTAAAATTTACCTTCCTTAATTCATAATGAAAAGATTATCATAGCTATAAGCAGCCTTATCATGGATCTGTCAAAATAGAAAAGGAAAAAGAAAAAAATATAATATCTAACAATGCAGTTAACATGTTGTTCACAGAATCCTGAGCACTTAGTGAATTATCTAGATAGAGCTCATAAAACTTATTGAAGTAGTACTTTGATCTCATTAAAACATCTCCAAAAGTATCCGAAAAGGGAATATCATTTCCCCTTTTCTTAACTAAATCTCACACAAACACAGAAATATTCATTTGGATGTCCATTATATTAATCTGAATTAAAATAGTCAGTCACTTCACTGATTTCCTGGAGTGCTTACAACATAATTCACTACTTCTGTAATAAAGCGTCACAACTACAAAGTGAAATAATGAGTGATATATTTTTCATCTTCAATCTTGCAGACTTGTGAACAACTTTTCACATGTGTGTAGGATAATTGGTAGCTGATTTTGTGAAACTGCTGGTATTCATACGTTTGAGAGACTGAGGCCTAGAATGCTGCTAAGGTCTCATACGACTTTACTCATCTTGCTAGATAATGCATTGTTTTTTTCCTGCACAAAAAGAAACTTACCCATTTCTTCAAATTTTCTAGTTCTTCACCTGATTGGGACTATTTCTGCTTATTCCAGGTTATTGCATATCCAATGGACCCTGAGGCCTTGGGAAATGACTATTCTTCCTCTTTGATGCTGTTACTCTTACCTTAAAATTCTCCATGATTTTCCTGGATTTTTAAGAGAAAATAGAAATTATTCAATTGTAAGTCTAACAATGATAAAAATAGTGGACCTCTTGCAATATCCGGGAGCACTTTCGCCTCGGCTGTTGTTCTGTATGGTATACACTGTTAACGTCTTTGATGAGGAGAGAAGGACAAAAGGGGACATGACTTAGGGGACTTAGTAAAAAGAATGGAAGGACAGAAGTTTAAATTATATTAACATCAGTGGTGATGGTGGTGATTTTGTGAAAGAAATTATTAAATTTATGTTAAAAACACGGTTCAAGTGAAAGTGAACACATAAAGTAACTAATAATAAACAGTCACTAAATGATGGATCAGGATTTTCACTGACAATTGTGTATAGGCATGAGAAAAGCAGCCTAGGCATTTAATGTAGAATGTAACCCATACTGAAAAAAAGCAGCAAATATGGAACAGATCCTTGCACAATGGAACAATGCCATTTTTGTTCTTTTCTGAAAATGAATAATTTCAGAGATGAAAAAATAATGGTTTCTAAGATTTGCCTATTTCAGACTTCAGTATGTATATAATTTTAAGTGATAGATTCTTAAATGCACTGAAATTCTGCCCTCTCAGTTTTTATAATGTGTTTTAGTTAATGCAGGATGTCACTACCAAAAACATATCAGTTTTTCCTGATAATTAATTTCAGATTTTCAGGGGAGCGTTTTGTCTTCTCCTTACAGAATTTCACTAATGAAAACACCTATTTCATCAGGGGGAAATTTCATTAAGCATTTCTGGAATTTATGGGTTTAAGGAAGGGAGTTGCTTTTGTGACATTCTTAGGCACTTAGAAAATAAAAATCAAAATACGAAGGAGGATAAGAATTACTAGAAAGCATCACACAATAGCATCTAGTATATGGGGGGGTGGTTCTACTTATGTAGTTCTTACTAACATTTCTTGTCAAGATTTTTCATTATATAGTGACAGCATAAGGGAAATTTGAAAGAATTCACTGTGCCAAATATTATGCATTTCTGCAGAGCACAGCTTAAAAAAGACAAGTCCATACTGTTTCCCTCAGGTGGGTAAATGTTAAGAGAGAAGAATCCAAGTTTCATGATGCAGCAGCACAAAGCTGGGAAGTGAAAATTATGTTGCAGCAGAGTCCTGAAAATATGACTGTAAAAGTTAATCAATAAAATGTCTATTCCTGTCTATTCACTAGAGGCCCCAGCTGCACAGCTTCACACAATCGATACTACAAATTATTACGATTTCCAGGTTCCCACTGGACATTCCGAACAAATCTTTCAAGTGTAACAGGCTTATATTGGGGGGGGGGAGATTACCTTAGGTTTATTTCATCCAGAATAAGCATACAACAAACAAGGCTTCCGACTTCTAGAATCTTTCAATGGTTTCCCTCTGAAATACATGTATTTGGGGCATCCTGTGAGATTAGCAGAAAATATTTTTATTCTATGTTAAAACTAAATATTTTTATTCTGATAAACTAATGAATGTAATGGACCTTTTATTGTTTTTATATCCTAGTTAACAATTTTCTTTTTTTAACCACTTCCAGGAAATATAACTTTTAAGGTATGATTTCACAACAAGGAACAAAAATGGACTTTTCCCCTCAAAGGCCCCACAATAGCTATAGCAGAATATCAGCTCTCTGTGTTGTTTTAACTGACCGATTTATGCTGTGCTGCATTTTTCCTTTGTACAGCCCTATGCTCTCGCCTTGATCCCAGCTGCATTTGCCAGATTCACTAAGCAGGAAGGTAGGTAAAGTCCAGGACTGTATGACTTTGAATAAGTCAGCACCAAAGGAATACTACTTTACAACACATGCAGTACCCTTCATAGTGTCTGAACATAACCCTTATGACATTCCCTGTCCCAGAAGACCCAGGGGACAGAGATCCATTGTTCTTTCTGTCTCCCAAGGAACAGAACAGAGCAGATACCGACTGGCACAGTACGACTCTTTTCAGGTACACAGTAAGATGTTGCTTTAAAAGGCCATTTCAGAATTTAAAATCTCCAACTTTGTTGTTCAGTTTTTATTTTTACCAGGACAACTTCATTAATACTATTGTTTTAAATCTGCAATTTTGATTTTCCACAAAAACAGTCAACAAATACATCGCTGACTGTGATCCTGCAGTAATAAGTCAGAGTACTTTTAAAAAGAAATGGTATCACAAATCTAAGGTTAAAACTTAACCTGAGCATCAATAAAAAGTAATTTTGATAACTTGTAGAGCTAAGAAAAGATTCCCCTAACTTAAAGTTTATTATGCTTCCATACTAAAGTAACAAACTTCCAAATTCACAGAGCTAATGTAGAATACAGAACAGAAAGAGCTAGGTTAGTTAATAGTTTTTGCATGTTAAAAAATCTGTTTAAGTTTTATTTGTTCACGCAAAGTATAATATAAAACTATTACAAAGTCACTCTGAAAGTCTTCTAACTATTATCATTTGGGTTTCTATTTCAACATTAGTGAAACTCATTTCACTGAACTTTTGCAAAATTCCTGCTTTCTCAAAAGCTGTATTTCATTACACAATCGATCAGTTGCAGCTGGGAGTTACAATTCCTCCCTCCCACCCCCCACCCTACCCACCCCCCTCGTCCCGCAACTATCTCACACTAAGTTACAAAAAGCAGTAGTCCTAGAAGTTTGTAATCTTTTTATTTTCAAAGAAGTATCTACAAGAATTGGCATAACATGGCATTTTGGCAACTGAGGAGTTACTTGAAATCGTTAAGAAAACCCACTGTGGCAGAAGATTCAGGCTAGGTTGGGGAAGAAAATCAGTGATACTATTCTCCCTAGAGAAGTGCTAGTAACGTCTTTAGAGACAGAACTACAGGTTGAAAACCACCAAGCTATTTTATTTAAAAAAATGAAGGCACATTACTGAAGACAATGTTTTTTTCCATGAATCTTTTCCTAGTTTTCAGCAGAAAAATAAACTTAAAACGTTTGAACTAAAAAAGGATGAAGTACCGGTCTAAAAGTCATTTACACTGAGCATACATAACGATATTTTGATTTTAGATGCATGATGTTTATCTAATCTGAATTTAGCAAACCTTGTCTCAGAGGAGATTTGTTGAGATAGCCTTTGATGCTTGCCACAAATCTGAGATAAATTAGATTAGATTTAAATGTTCAGTCCACCACTAAATGAGCAGACTTCTTTTTGTAGCCAAGTTACCTTGCATAAAGTATTCATCTGTGCTCTGTTGATATCACAAAACAGCTTGAGATTCTGTTTGTATACTTAGTAATTGTTTAATATAACATAATATCAGTAAGAAAATAGTAACTCTTTGCATAGACAAAGAATGAATTTAAGTAATTTTTATTATACTCTAAATTGTGAAAAATCTGAATGACGACTCAGTTTGTGGTTCAACAGAAAAATACAGTTAACATTAAGCTAAATTATAAAAGCTAATTGTTGAACTTTGTAGTTTTTAATTCTATCTAATAAATACTAGATTTATCTGATAAGAGAATTACCTTTTTCATTATAAACTGTTGTAAAATATACAGTATACATTTTTCTCTTTTTTTTTGCTAGCAATCTCATATGTGCCTTGCTGTTGTAAGTAAAAGTTCAAACACCAAACGTCCTTTAATTTGGTAGTGTCTTGCTTAGAGGCAACTTTTTTAACAAAAATGAAAGACAGTGAAACCCATATGTAACCTTTGGTCTCTAAAAAGAGGAAGATGAAAATATCATTAATACATAGATAATAAATAATTACATATAATGTTCTACTTCAACACTATAGAATCCTTTTTGTTTCAAAATTAAAAAAGACCACTAATAATAGTATTTTTCAACATTCTAATTTTAAGTGTAGAACATATCTTAAAGCATACATTAATCAATCATTTAGATTTAATAGTTTATTCAATAGAGCTACAGAACACATTTACACTACATCTTACCTCAGAGAAATGATTAATACAGTACATATTAAAAGGATTTACGGTTGACTTTAATGTCTTCTGTTTCTTGAATACTGAAAAAGCAGTAACTCACTTGTAATCACTAATTTCTTCTTCAGAAGCTATAATACATTCTCTCAGGGTCTTCAGCTCTGTCTGTGATTTTCTACTGTTCTGTTCTTGGTGAACTGTTTCTGCTATTTGCTCACTTAGCTGCTCTTGAGTTCCTTTCAAGCTGGATTCCATTAGAAGAAGTTTTTCATCTTGACTGGCAAGTTCTTGGGCTGAAAGATTAAAAAAAAAAAAAAAAGAAAAAAGAAAAAGCAAGCATTACATTTTAAACCCAAACTGAGTGATATTTTAGTTTTAAATGTAAGGCAGTGCAACCCTCTGTAAGAACTGGGCAAATATTGTTTTCAAAAGAGAAACATCATTCAGTTCCTGAATCTTGACAGAAAAAAATCTACTACAAATATATTAATAGCTGGCTTAAGTCTCTTTTACTGTATTCCAGTAAATGTAAATAAAGAAACTTGGATTTAATATTCTGCAAATATTTAAGCTGCTATCAAATCTTACTGTATATATGCACATTCAGTATTTAGTTCATTCTAAAGCAAACACTTATTGCCTTTGTATTTTGCAACGTTTGTCAATCTGGAATTCAAAATCATAGTTTTGAAAAGATATCAGCTTTTCTACCAGTTCAGGATCATAACATATACGATTTAAATTGTCTATTTCATTACGATTTTTCATGAAGTAACAGAGCACATAGAGAGTAAAAACCCGTTCTTTTCCAAGGTCATCCAATAGATGGCAATCTTTCCCTAGACCAAAAGAAACCATATCTGAACACTGCCAGCTCCTTCAGAAAAATAAGTGATTTAAGACAAAGACATTTTTCCTTTGTTCTTTGTTGACCATTTTCCTAAAAGATATATGTACATAGGTTTTAATTTAAATATTTGACCCTTAATATGTGCATGCATGAGTTTGTGCAGGCATGCAGATATATGTGTACCTGGGCATACACAAATTCATACACATGGATTTGGTTTTATACTCATTTTTATATACATATGGCTTCAGACATATAGTCACATTCAGTTACCAGATTTAAGATACCGTGGACTAAAGCTAACCACTAAAACAAGGGCTTCACAACAAGAATTTCATAGCACCCACTCCCTTTATTATGTAGTATTCAAATTACTTTGAAATTTGACACCAGAAAATTTAAGAAAGTAAGAAGCCTTTAGTGACAGCGGTTCAGTAAGTATCATAACAGAGGAGTTCATATGATCATAAATAAAAAAGCCTTTTTTTTAATGTGCTGTAGTATAATATTAAAGAGTGATAAGTACACCAGGCTTCAATGAAGTCAGAAAACACTGTTTTCTGGGCTCAGATGGATGGAGAATTTTAAAGAAAAACATTTGCGTGCTGTTAACATAATTCTGCATTTATTGTCTGGCAATGTTCTCCTTATGAACAGGATCTAAATTCAACTATCATATCTATCTTTCTGAATTCAGAACACCTAGAAGATTAATTTCTTTATATAAAAAATAGTTTTGTTCTTTCCTCATTGACAGTAACAGAACTCCACTTCTCACAAAACACAACAGCAGTCACTATTTCTGTAAGTAAAAAGTGCTGTATAGAGAAGGTTTAAATTCGTGCCTCAGGAAGGTATAGAGCGAACATCAACAGACAAATGTTTATCAAGCAGTACAAACACTCCCAGCTCATCTTTAGTGAGTACCAAATGAATCTGAACCTCTGTGAACAAATGAGTTAAATGGTTATTAATGCCAACCCACTTTTTTAAAAAAGTACAGTCCTATAAACAACTTATAACTGGTATGTTTTCCTATCTGAAAAAGGGGGGAAATTTTTGTACAGAGAAGCCTAAGTGCCATAGTTCAATAATAAATATAACAAAGTTCTATTTGTCAGTGTATTCTGGACCCATTTTTGCCACGCATTTGTGCACAACTTTCCTGTGGCACATGGTCTCATTGAGATAAATATGACTACTTATTTGAGTAATGTTAATTATCTTTGAGCTCTTCGTATTCTATCTGGGTTTTTAATCAAAAGAATGGTAGATATTTTACATGTAATACCTACCACTTCCCTTTAAACTTTTTCAGCCATTGTTTTTTTTGGTTTTTTTTTTTTTTTAATGTGAAGATAAAGCTTCATGCGTGAAATGAAGTTTATTCAAATTTTAGGACTTAATAAGTCACTGACAACTTTATTTGAAATAGCATTGTCTGTATTGTCCAGAAACGGATCTTTAAAAATGTTTAAAAGTTCTTAGAAGTAGTTCAGAGGTGCAATCTGTTGCCTGGAGACGGAATAATCTTCTGAAATTTATTTTATTTATATCACTTTTGATTTGTAAACAGATACAACAGTGCTCATTTTTTAATTGGCATACCTATTTGAACACAGAAAAGGTTATTTAGCCACTATATTTTAAAGTCTGTTTTAGTCTTACAACGTCCTGGTTAAAAGGGGTTAAATTATTTTAAGTTTACCTATGCCTTGGACTTGAGCCTTGGTTGATCCCAAGCCAGAGGCACTAGCAGCTGCATGCTTTATTTACAATCCCTTTGTCAGACTTACAACTGCCCCAGGCTATAACATAGTGTACCTAATGTTCAAACTGGCAGGTAATCTTATGTCAAACATACTTCTTTGATTTAAAGTGATCAATAGATTCTTGTAAAGAGGTAATTTCTCTGATGTTTCCACCTTGCCTTTCTTACAGGTGATTCACACAAAAGCCTGCTTATATGATGTACGAACAATAAACAGAAAGCTATAATCATGTTTTTTCAGATGTTTCCGGTGCACAACGATTTTGGATCAATACCCTGTGTAATACAATTATCTGCAATGATCTGGTTGTATTGAAAAAGAATTTGCAGCAGACCTCTAGGGGGTTTTATCCTGAAACGTGTATCTGGCAATGTTGTGAATAGTGGAAGAGAAAATTAAGGGGTTGACACAGGCTGTCTATTATGTTCCAAATGACTTCATTAATATTTTATTTGGTGAAAGTAGTATATTTCAACCTCTACTATACTGTGACTTCAAAATATTAATAATGCAATTTCCTTGTTGCATTTGCTTATTTTGAAAACTAGTTCTAGCACAGATGTTCAGTATAAAAGCCAAAAGCGCCAACCAATGCAGTTTATCCCCCATAATCGAATGATTGCTTGCTTTTTGTATCTTATTTTGCTTTTGCGGACACTATTCTTTCAAAAAAAATCTATATTCATTAGTATGAATATAAATAGTGTGAATAGTGACTATATTCATTAGTATGAAACTGCAAAAGCTGTTAACTTATCTATACGGAGGATTAATCATACTGGTTTAGAAAGTCACCTAAAATATTAAAAATTATATCAAACTTGTTAAGTTCAAATTACACTTTGCATTTCCACCAAATGAGTACTTGTTCTGGGACAGAAATAGATGTTTCACTAAATTATTACAAACATTATAGAACAGAAATAGAAAATAAAAAAATAGGTTGTGTTTACTTAGTTTTGATGAAATCGCTGTCTGTAGCTGTAATTTTACCCTGAAGCAGAACAAGGAACCTTTTATATTCATTTGATAACAACAATCATATGCCTATATGATTGAAAATTCTATTCCATTAGACTGTGCCAAATTCACATTTCTGTAATATTACTATTTTTGTCATTATTACTTGCCTCTCTGCACTGCTTGTGCACACCCTGCAGTGCCTGATTTAGCTGCTGAATCTCAGTTCTCAGTATGGTGGTTTCTGTCTCCGTCTGATTCTTTTCTTTCTATGTGTCCTGGATACTGGCTTTCAGTTTCTTGACCACACTGTCAAGGTGCTCCACCTCAGCCACTTTTGCTTTGATACCTTCCCTTGCCTGCAGGAAATCAGCTTCCGACTTGCTCAGAAGGTCATCTCTTTTGCGTATTGCCTGTGAAGACAAAAAGCATTCCAATAGTGCTTTTTATGATGTACTTTTTATACTGCATCCTGCTATTTTGAGCTATAGGATATGTGAGATTATACAGCACCTCATTAGCAACTGGGTCAAGTACCCACATCTCCTCTAGGATCAAAAAGTTACAAGGACTTTAATTTAAAAAAGTCTGTTGAAGAAAAGATTCAGTGTTACAATAAATACATCATTAATCAATACTTATATGTTCAAAGGCAAGAAGAAATATTCCATGTAATTCTGAGAGAGAAGTGGGAATGCAGTTTGATCTAAATGAATGCTTTGCCTTTAAAAAAAAAATAAAAGTAAAAGAAAAAAGGAAAAGTTTTGATGAATTAGAAAAAAAAAGGAGGGGGGATATTTAACCTCTTGGTGCCAACTGCAACAGAGCTCTTTCATTCGGCACTCAGGAAAATGCTATAGGTTAATGTGGACATAGGGATATCCAGAAGTCACAGGAAAAAAGCTACCATGCTACTTTCTTTTCCTTGTAGCTTAAACTTCTTATCTATGTAAAATGATAGTATTTAGGCTGTTTTGTTCTTGTTTGAAGATGCTATATATCACTTGGACTTTGGATTTAGAAGAGCCTTTTCCCTTAAGAAAACATGCCATGATTTTAATTTTTATCTGCAGTGAAGTACATGCTGCAAGTTTATAGGTATAAGTTTCATATCAATCATTATTGAGTATTCATGAATGACTGTTCTTTATTGGCTTGATTCCACACCTTGATTCTCTATCATGCTCCATCATGCTTCTTTTAATCTGAATATTTAGTACTCTTTCATGTCTTAATTACAGCAAATTGCGCACAGTTGGCACCATTTCTTGAAATTAATCCCAGAGTACTTTGTTTCTGTCAAGCACAGTCAAAGCCTTAGAGAATAATAGTAAATGTTATTGCAGATCTAAATTTAAATGACTGTCTATGTATTTAACTTAAGCCTTTAATTATTCGTGCTGTACTGTTTTTGGTTCAAATGTTAAACATTCTTTATTGAGAAAGTAAAATTGTTTCAGACAGCTTGAAACCGGTGATGTTAACATGACAACAATTATTTGTATTAACATATTTTTTCAGGTGCGTAAAAATTAACAGACAGCATATAATACCCTGCCAGTAATAAGTTTCCATTTCTTTTTGTTTATCCAGTAAATAATAAAAAGGTTCTAATTACGCAGAAGAGACTGTTGGGGGTTTATTCTCGTCTGTTGTTCTTTTTTGTTTAACAGAAACATTAGAAATTAAAAAATCAATACTTCTTCCTCATTACTTGATTTCTAAGCTATGTACAGACAGCCTATGCCTTATACAGCTCTTTCTGAAACTCAGTAAGAAAATAAGGAGGATGTTAATTTTTATTATTTTCAGTATATGGAACATTTTTTGTGCTGGTAGCATTCACAGAGCAAGGTAAAAAAAGTATATAAAACTCAGTGGCCTAGGTATCTTTTGTACCAAGGAAAAGTATGACAAGGTATCTTCTGACACTGAATATGAGAATGAGTGAGATTTGCAGTTAAAACTAGCAAATACATTTATAAAAATAACTACAAACATAACAGAAGAAGTCAAATTACTGTATTATTTTATTTTTATCAGTTTACATTTTGACAACATTGCTATCACAAATTCCAACATATCTTGAATTTAGAGACAAAAAACAGAGAAATATTTACTTACAAAATATGTGATAAAGTATTTTTTTCTCTAGAATTCATAACAAATGTGTATGAAGTAGTGCATGCTAAGATCTTTCACATTCTCTTTTACAGCGTGATTTCTAGACAGGCAGCTGTTCTCCTCTTTCTCATAGCAAAAGTATACCTGATCTTTTTGACTATAAAGTTTCCTGGCATCTGTAAGGTCTTTTTCAAGCTATGTTATCTGCTGTTGTAGCTGACCAAGTTCCACTTTGTGTTTCTGCTAGGAAGCTATTACATCCAGATGCAGTGTGTGTAAGGTCTCGTCTAGTTTTTCAATTTCAAGAACAGATTTTTGTTTTTTCTTGTACTGGTCAAGTATATTAGCAGCTTTGGCTTTTTGTTCCTGTGTGATCTGCTCACATTCTTCACTCTGTGGGATTTTTCATTGTATTGATTTTTCAACATCACGAGCTCATGTTTTAGATTAGAAATTATTGTACATTATACCAGATGTCCTGATTCAGTTATCTATCATTTAAGAAACATACATTATTGTTCCATTTCCATATTTCAAATGCTGAACAAGTCGCTTCTTGCGATTTGGGATTTTTTTCTGCCAACGGAAATATTTGAAAAGTTTTATTAAATTTATGTGTTAAAGAAATTTCTCATTTGTAATCCTAAAATGCAGAGTTACATCTTCATTACCTGCAAAGACACAATTATGTAATAGTGCTATTATTCTAACTCCAAAAAGTCTATATAGCTATTTAATTCATTTTATTTAACTCTGATTGAGCTAGTTAATTTCTCTGGTTCTGCAATATATTTGGGTATATTTTCTAAATATTCAAATATATAAAAGTTTATGTGAGATTTGCACCACTGGCATTTGCCAGATCAAACTGAAGTTGAGATATGACTTTATTTTTTTCATAAATCTTTAGAAGATATAGGACATATTTTGATATGTATGACACATAAGCTAAACCATTATTTAAATACAGTGAAAAATCACAGTACAGGTTTCTGTTTCAAAAAAAAATCAATTTTGTCCTTGAATTTTGGAATTTTTAGACATTATATTTTTAGTATTCTTTGGGGATTTTTCTTCCTTAGGTCTTTTTTATGATCCCTCCATGAGAAAGGCAGCTCTTCTGTGAGTTGGCCAGTCATTTTCAAATGCCTGATTTTGTTTGTGTTTCTTTTAATCTAGGTATTTGTGAGTTCAGTTACAAGAATGACAGTGTTTTTTACTTCTAGTGGTTTGGTAGTCAACAACATGTCCAGTCAACATCATATAAAAGCACAATATATAAAAGCTACTTATGTCAAAGAGAATAGAGCTTCTAAATAAGCATATGTATGAGCACAATTGCAGATATTCCTTGTTGTATTTAATCTTGTTCCTAATCAAACTCTTCAGTTACTCTGACTGTAAAAAAGACCTTGAATGTCCCAGCTGTGGGGCTCCTTAGATAAGAGATAATTTTTGTTTCTCTGAATGTTCAATGACTAAATATTTAGAAAGACTGATTTTATTTATTTTTCCTGCCTTTTTTAATATTAATTACTTTCTAGCTAATGAATTAATATTACTTTGTATTTAATTAATATTACTTTTAATTATTATATTCTTTTAAAATGTGTTTTGTTTCATCATTATTTTTTAAACATAGAAGCGAAATTATTAACCAAATACATAAATGTTATACCTCTATAAAAGATTTGCCATTTTGCAACTTCAGAGTTAAGACTGAGTTCCTGCTAAAAGTGATGACATTAAAGCAAACTCCGCAAGCCATGGAATTAACTATGCCAGCTGGCTAATTAATATGCAATTTGGAGAAGTGTTAAAACAACTAGAAAATACTCTTAGATTGTTTGCCTGAGTTCAAGAACTGATTTTTTGGAGAAAGTTTTGACATCTTTCCTACATTCTTTCCTACTCGAGACCTCTCCAGATCTTCTTTTCAAACCTGAGCTCTGGAGCATGTCCAGAGAAGAGCAACAAAGCTGGTGAGGGGGCTGGAGAACAAGTCTTACGAGGAGCGGCTGAGAGAGCTGGGGTTGTTTAGCCTGGAGAAGAGGAGGCTGAGGGGAGACCTTATTGCTCTCTACAACTACCTGAAAGGAGGTTGTGGAGAGGAGGGAGCTGGCCTCTTCTCCCAAGTGACAGAGGACAGGACAAGAGGGAATGGCCTGAAGCTCCGCCAGGGGAGGTTCAGGTTGGATATCAGAAAAAAATTCTTCACGGTAAGAGTCATTGGGCACTGGAACAGGCTGCCCAGGGAGGTGGTTGAGTCACCTTCCCTGGAGGTGTTTAAGGAACGGGAGGATGAAGTGCTTAGGGACATGGTTTAGGGAGTGTTAGGAATGGTTGGACTCGATGATCCAATGGGTCCTTTCCAACCTTGTGATTCTGTGATTCTGTGATTCTGTGATTCTGTAATATCACAAATTTTCTAAGAATTCAGAAATACCTTCGGTTTTTACAACTTCCTAAGACAAGTGTCTAGATATCACCTTAAGACTCTTCTGGGCTCAACTGTTTTCTAGGTAGTGATTCAGTTATTTCTCAAGAAAAATGTGCAGCAAATGCCACTCAGGAAGCCCTTTTTTTGAGAAGTTCAAAGTTATTTAGTCATTTCTTTGAGATGTGAGTCCTTCAAATTCTTTTAAAATCTTATTCACTGAATTCCCTTTGTTCAAAGAACACAGAAAGCTATGTGACAGAGACTTTAAATATTAAGACTAATGCCCATTTATTGTTTATTCTTCAGAAGTGAAAACTTGTTTGGATCTAATGCAGCATATGTTAATCATTTGTCCCTGAAGGTGGTTTGAACTGGGTTTTAATAGCCTAAAAAAACCCAACAAAAACCACCTTATCGATATTTAAAAGATGACCATTTATGTCCAATAACTTAAAAGTATGATTTCTCGTACTCAAAATATTTTTGAGTTGAGAGGGGCAGTTCTATTTGTTTTACACAGAACAAAGATTTTCATCAATTATTTCTTCCATCCTAGAGCTTCTCATCTAGCTGGTGTTTATGATTTAGAAATACATTTAAATTTGAACTTAGCACTTCAGGTCATGAAGAATCTACTTTAATGCTTGATAATCTAGTCTAGTATTCAGTAACACGCACTGTTGAAAGAAAATGTCTTCTAGCTTTCTCTCATGACTTCATCATTGAAACTCATTGTCTTCTGTTGGATCAAGAGAACTTCTAGAGTTATAAATTTTCTACTTCTGTAGTTGCTAGAAATTATGTAAAAATAAACTCTTCTAATTTCAAAGAGATAAATGAACTCTGATTGTCCTGTGTCTCTCTGTGAGTTAGCTTTCAGGCCTCACATCTTTCCAATTAAACTATCAACATTCATTGTACTGCTTTTTAAAGTATCAAGCAATCACTAAATAAAAATATTGGAGTAGCAGCATCCTCTCTCTTTATGCAAAAAGCGGTTACATCTCTGTAATTCTTAAAAAAATCCATAGTTATAGATCAAAACTCTAGCCAGCTCTGTATCTTAATGAAAGTACATACTGAATTTATTATCCAGCATGATTCCTAAGTCCTTTTTACTATCATTTTCTAAAATTAGCCTGTCAGGCTGTAGGTATGATATTTTTTGAGATCTCAACCAAAACCCATAAGACTGTGCAGTTTGGGAAAAAGGGTGGTTTAAACATATCTACTTTTCTGTTAGATTTAAATCAGTCAGCAACAAACCCCCTGAATTTGCCATTTATCACTAGCATTTTTGTTTAATCCGTACACTTTATCAGTAATAATTTTGTCTTCTTCCAGACCACTGACAATGTACAAAACCAGATCCTTTTGTAATTTCACTGCAAATGCTCAAGTAGATAATATTTTTAAATATATTTGATCTTTCAGCTCACTGTTACTGTATTTGATGAATCCAACAATGAGAACGTGTAGTCCAAAAACAGTCCTCTTAATAGGCTGAATAGAATTTTCCTTGCTATCTCTCTCATTGCAATTCCTTCTTGTGCAATGTGGTGATTTCTAACATCTCCACCAGACTGCAGGGAGATTTTTCTGAAATAAAACTTTTTGTCTGCTTGCTACTTTCCTCCCATTGAAGCTTTCTTCATGCTTACTTGAGGTATAAAATACATCATTCGTACGTATGGGCAACTAGTTAGAACACAATTAATACTGATGATACCCCAATGTATTTCTGATAGCTTTTCAGTGATGACCTGACAAGGAGTCAGATGTTTGCCAAGCCATCAAGCACTGTCACAAAAGAAGTAATGAACTTCATTCACAAGAGAGAAGTAGCAATATATTTTATTGATATAAGACAGTGAGTTAACAAAGTTCAGTGGTTTACAAGACTTAACAAGATTTGATGGCTAGGTACACTTGATAATCTACCGTGTAGTTTACAGGATCCTCCTTTCTACCTTTTTTAAATATGGGTGAAATGTTTCCATTTTCCCAGTCACCAGGGATGTCACTTGACTGTAACGACTTTTCAGATCTCATGGATAGTGGCTTGGCATCTACCTCAGCTAATTCCCTCAGGATTCTGGGATGCATTGCATCCGTCCCCATAAACTTATATATGGTTACATCCCTCAGGTGGTCACAAATCCAATCTTCTCTTACAGTAGGAGGGACTTCGCTTTCTCAGTCTCTATCTTGTGGTCCATTTGTTTAAGTGGGTTGGAAAGAAAAATTGTCAAAGAAGACGGAGGCAAAAAGTTGTTGAGTACCTTGGCTTTCTCCTTGTCTGTTGTTACCAGTTTGCCAGTCATGTTCATGAGAGGAGGTACGCTTTCTTTGATTTCCTTTTCTGGCTGACATTCTGATTAGTTAGTCACAGCTCGTTGTGCTGCTTTTCCAGCAGATGTCAAGGTGACTGAAGACCCCAGCAGGATGAGACCATGAGAGTGCAATGCCTCCCATAGTTGGAGTAAGAAGGCTTCGTCAATAGGCTCCCCTTGATCGGGTGGCCTGTAGTAGACACCAACAACAAGGTTCCCTTAGTTGCCTCAGTCTCTGATTCTTATGTATATGCTCTTGACCTTCTTGTGGCTGTTCTCAAGAGACATTTCTTCATACCTTATCAACTTCTTGGTGTAGAGTCCAACAGCTCCACCCCTCCTATCTCTTCTGAACAGCCTGTAGCCTTTGATAGCTGCATCGGATTCATCACATCAAGTTTCAGTAATGGCAACCAAGTCATAGCTTTCTAGCAGCGTGATAGCTTCCAAATCCTCCTATTTGTTGCCCATGCAGAGTGCATTGGTGTAGAGGCATTTGAGCTGGGCTTTTGGCTGTGTCACCTTTTTAGAGGTATACCCCTTAATTCCTTCAAGGTATTTCACTGTTGTCTCCCTGTTGGCTGTTATTAACTCAGGACCTCCTACCTCATCTCCATAAGTCTTCAAGTGTGCTACAGTGTACATAGCACATCTCAGAACAAGAGGCTGAATGCCCTCACTAATACCCTGTCCCTCCAACATTGCTGTGTCTTCCCACAGCATGTCACAAGCAAGACTGATATCATCTACCTCCTCCTTCAAGTCTGGCTTAAAGTCCTGTCAATGAGCCCTGCAAGCTCCTGAGAAAATTTTTTACAAATCAAAACTTGGTTTTGACACAAAACCCACAAAAAAATTTGTATTGTCTGTGGAAGACAATGCAGCTCAAATATCGCTCTGCATTTTTCTTCCCTCTGATAGCTCCAAGCAGACTCTTTGATCTGTTTTGTCCTGTAGTTGCAGAAACAGCAGTGTCTGAACAGACATGGAAGAAGCTCAAGGAAAAAATAATGTAAGAGAGATGAAGGCAGGTTTGCCTGAAACAGAACTGCCACTTGGGTGCTAAGAGAATCACAGCCTTATTTAGCTTCTCTTCAGACACAATCCAAATATTTTAACACTTGAAAGCATCTGCATAATGATGGTTCCTTCTCGATTAACAGAAGAATATCAGAGCTTGCCATTTTTCACCTTAAGTTAATCATACTTTTAGAATCTTGAGAATTTTTTTCTCTATATTGAGATTTCTTCATCAGCTGTTTACAGTCTCCTGTCTCCTATCGTTAATTTCTGTGCTTTTAATGTGTAAACGAGGTGCTTTCTAAACTAATAAATCTTTATTTTGTGACTGTAGGAGTGAATTTGGGTACACAGTAAAGTTTCTTTAAACAATTCCCACTTACTAGTTACAGTACCAGTCGGCCTATATCCCTGGAGAATCTAGTGACTAGATAGAAAATAGCAGAGAGGAAAGTCAATTTGGTTTCTAAATTGATTGTAACAAATACTTAATAAATAATTATGGTGTTAAATGTGATTTATGCTGTACATACATATGCAACTAAAGATAAAAATATGCTGTGATAGTTGTTTGCAGTGTCATAGAAAAAAAGAAAAGAAGCGTAAGAAAATAGAAAGCTAGATGATGTTAGATGTCTTCTGCAAGCAAAGCCAAGACAATTATTATCTTGCTTGTTATTTTGTAGGAGTATCTATGCTAATCATGCAAGATTTAAATCTGGTAAAGTTATAGTCTCCCATGTGATCAACTAAATGCAAACAAAAAATGGAAAAATGAAGAAAAAAGTTAATGCTTAGATTCATTTTCTTCTGGTGTTTACTGAGCTCTAAGTATACTATTTATTCAAATTCTCATCCTGTAGTATATGTTGATGAATCAAGTTGAACTATATGTATGAAATCTGTATATATCAAACTTCAATTACGCAGGGTTTTTTTCAGAAGGAATTCCACCTTCTAGTGGTTATTCTGAGGTGTTACCATGTGAAGGGGTTATCTGAAATTAACAACCTTATATTTGTAGGAGACTAATACTTTTGAATTATTGCATCAAAATAATGGTAGTATTGGCAAATTAAGCTCCTGGTAGGGATATTAGTCCTGCTGCACAAGATTTCTAACAAATTCTGGAAAATACTTACTTATTTTCAAAGTACTTAATGAGAAGATTCATCAATCAAGATTTATCATAAATTTTACATAAGGACATCTGTTATGCATATGTTTTGAAAAGCTGTAGCAAAGATCTTGTTAAACATCATCATTAATGATTTGGATGATAGGCCAGAGTGTGCTCCTAAGAATTTTGCTGATGACACAAAACTGGGAGGAGTGGCTGATATTCCAGAGAGTTACATTGCCATCCAAAGGGACCTTGAGAAGCTGGAGAAATGAGCCAACAGGAACCAGATGGAGTTCAATCAGGGAAAGTACAAAGTCCTGCACAGATGGAGAAATATCCACATTGACAAATATATGCTGATGGCTGAACATCTGTAAACCAGTTTTGTGGAAAAGACCCTGGGGATTCTAGTGGACACAAAATTGAACATAAGCTATCAATGTGCCCTTGCAACAAAGAAGGGGAACAGTGTCCTTGGCTGAAATACACAAAGGATTGCCAGCAGGTTGAGAGAGGTGGTCCTTCTCTTTTATTCAGCACTAGTAAGGCCACACCTGGTGTACTATGTACAATTCTGGGATCTCCAGTACAAAAGAGACATGGTCATACTGGACAGAGTCCAACAAAGAGCCACAAAGCTGATTATGGGACTGGAGCATCTCTCCTAAGATCTTGGACTGTTGAGGCTGGAGAAAAGAAGGTTCAGAATTGCCTTATCAATGCCTATAAATACCTGAAAGGAGGGTGGAAAGAAAATAGTAAAGGTCTTTTCAGTGGTGATGGGTGACAGGACCAGAGGGAATGAAGACACACTGAAACACAGAGGATTTCCTCTGAACATCAGGAAGCTGATTTTCACAGTGAGGGTGACCAAGCACTGGCACAAGTTGCCCAGGGGGGCATGAAGTCTCCATCCTTGGAGATATTGAAGAGTTTTCTGGACATAGTGCTGGGAAACCAACTCTAGGCAACCCTGCTTCAGCAGTGGTGTTGGACCAAACGACCTCCAGAGGTCATTTCCAAAACCAACTATTCTATGTCTCTATCTGTCCTTCCCATGTGTGAGTTTGAGATAGTGTTGCATTTTTACTGCAATGTTTTCTGTTTTTCATTGATAGTGTCCTCAGAGGACTTCTCAAACAGACAGCAGTGAGCCCCTATTTCTAACCATATGCAGCCATGAAATACTAGACTTGAAAGCAATGAACAATTTTTATACAGGAGAACTTTCGCTAGTGCAAAGCCTAACCCTGCTCATTCTAGGTCACAGGAGAGGAAAAAATTTTTCCGAAGTATGATACCATGGGATAACAAACATGAAACACTAAGATGAAAAAAAACCATAAAATTATGTTTATCAGGATCATATTGATTTTTTTTAATTATCTAATTTTATTTAATTATTACACTGTATCCTAGTCATTATTTGGAATATAGAACATAGTTTTGTAGCTCTTAAAATTCTTTATCAGCTATGTGAAAGTATATGTATTTAATAAAATCTAAGGTTATATTTATGGGAGATGTAGATGTATAGATAAGTAAGTGTAAAAGCATTAAAGAAACATATGCACACCATATAATGTATGCAGACTCTTTTGCTTAAACACAATTGGGTTACCATAGCCTAACATGTTACCATTATATATATATTTTAGATATACCATAGCCATAATTGTGATCATTGCTTGTTCCAGCTGGAAGTAGCAGGCATTTCCTTCAACTGCCTTTACTGAAATAAAACATTTAATTGATAAAGTTTTCACAGTTGACCTGAGATGCTGCAACATTTTTGGTGATGTGTATATAACCTGCATCAAGATATGCACCTACATTTTGAACAGTACTTTCCTAGTATTGTCTATGTCGACACAAATTTAACTGTACGTACTAAAGAATTATTTTACAAATTCAGTCAAATTTAAATAATAAAATCTTATGTATTTGTTTTACCAACTTGTTAAAACACACTAATATTTTTAAGGTCTGTGAGTAACACAACCAAATATTTCTGAAATATTCCAATATTCACGCAATCAACTCTTTAGTGTATAAATAAATAAAAAGATGGATGCAGAGTTAAAAAACAACCACCACACATTTAAACATCATTATGGTTGGTTCAAGTGCTACTATGGCTGACACCTGTGCACAGAGTTTACAGAAACTGAACTTGAATTTTTTTGTCATAAAGTGGTAAGCTTCCTTTAAAAGAACCAGAACCGGGACTAGAAAGAAACTAGATCTAACCAGGACCATTAGATAAATATCTGCTAATTGGCAGCAGGTAGAAGGAAAATCTTAATAAACATCTGCTAGGTGAGACAGTGAAGACTCATAGCAGGTAGAGAAATTAAAGTGAAATATATTTATAATACCATCTTCAAGTTTAATCAAGTGTACAGGCATTTAATCTGTAAGTATCTGTCTGTTTATTGATTACTGAGTTAGGGTTGTGGCTAGAAGTATGTTAATATTTAATTTTTTATTTTCTAAAATTAAGTGAAAGAACTCTGACACAGAAGAATAAAATTCTCAGCTAGGACACCTACTGAACACATTTTTCAATAGTTCTTTTCCCTGAAGGGTTGCAAATTTTGTCTGAAGATTCTTAAATTTCTCTATGTCTTTTTACACAAACTCACTCCTTTCTGATTCCAATACTCCCAATGTTCTGATTCTTCAGAAAAAAAAAAATCACAGAAATGTTATGGGAAAGAAAGTTGTCAATTTCATGCAAATTTTTGGTTGAGCAAGGAAAACTTGAAAGGAAGGATCAACAGCAGCCGAAACTTCTGCTTCCAAAGTTGTGAAGTGCTTCATTCACTCTATAGTGGATATACAAAAAGCCTCACAGTGCAAGAAAACAGTGCTAAAAAGCTTAGAAAGCCTAAACCAGGAACTAAATGTTGGTGACATCTGACAAGTCTGTTTTCTGGTACAATTTGCACCTCATATCACAAAAATTTTTAAACAGAATAGTATTTGTAAGGTTCACAAAAGTCAGGAGAGCTATCAAATATATCAAATATTGGAATTGAGTTAAATATAAAACAGAAAAAGGTAATGATAGACTTTCAGTAAGTACTTTTAAGTACTGTTTTGCAGTACTACCTGGTACTAATCTCTGGGCAACTGTTATGCCGTTTAACTGAAACTCGATTTCAGTTTTGCAGAGTGGTGCAGTTTACCAACGACTGTGTAGTTTACTCTGTCTTCCCCACAATCTCTGCAAAAACCCAACTGTTTAGGACACTGTCATGGAACATATAACTTCATATACTTTTCACTCTTCAGAAGAGCACTGAACCCAGACTTCCTATACTTTTTCAAAAGTTTAGTCACTAATACTTAACAGAATGGAAAACCCTCTTCTCCTTCCATCTACCTTCCTTTAAAATAAAAGTATTACTGGTGAAGTGACCAAGACTACAGGCTACATGCTATTTTTCCTAACATTCCCTATGTTCTTGCAACTTAAGAAATTCAGTTTAGATAACTTTATTCAGAACACATATTTATTTTTGTAGAACTAATGCTTTATTGTCTACTGTTCTGAAACACAGAACTGTAGTAGAATTAATTGAACATCATATTTCTTTTAGTTGAAGCTATTTGAATCCATGAAATCATGTCCTGTATCTCCTGTGTACTTATAGTCCGTTACATAAAGTTTATCTCAAGATTTATCTAACACTTTTCCTTGTCATAGCGGTTATTAATTTTTTTTAAATATGAAGACATATAGGAGTCTTGAAAAAATTAAAAAAAAAAAATTGTGTGTCATGCTCTTTGTGCTCTAAATGTTTTAGCTGCAGGTTGGACTATTTCATGGGTTTGCATCCCTCTCTATAAGTCTGGGACATCACTTATCGGGTAAAACATGCACCAGATGCCAAGGTTAGTTTCCTCAGTATATTCTTCAACTGTATTGGCAGGACTTCTGTTTGCCCAGTGGTATAAACAATAGTACACAGAAGTTGCAATCTCGATCACATGCTCAGATATTTCCCTGCTTTCAAAGACATTTCAGAAGATATATAACAATGGTCAAGGAACAATAAGATGTCATCAGCAATTTTCAAATAAGGATACTGTAGCCATTAAATTGTTATTACCTGCATTTTAATGTATACGCACACCAGATTTCAGATCAGCTTTCCCTTCAAATGTCATTATACTGCAAGACCATCTACTTGGACTTTGAAAAAGAATGGAAGATATACGACAATTTGAAAATATATTCCTAGTTTAGAAGACTGTGTCAAGAAGAGGAGGGGAAGAAACACCCAAAATGGAGGCAGATGTCTTAGCAGTGAATATTGGAATTCTTTCTATGATAAAAATTATTTTTATATGTACCTCTTTATAAGGAAAATAACATTATACATAAAGATCAAAATAAATGAGGTTAATGATATATTTGTAAAATCCAGGAAATACTTGTCAACTATAGAAATTTTGATGTCTTTCTGATCTTAAAATGAATCTTTATCATTTAAGAGTGTGTATCACTATGCTTCACTATGCCAAAAGAAAAGTATTGAATTAATCTTTTTATGTCCCAATGAAGTATATAATACCTGTTCTATACGAATCTTTTGTTCATGCTCCAGTTACTAGTTCACTTTCTCAGCTTGATTTAGTTGATCTTCCTGTTCATTGCATTTATCATGCTGCTCGTGTATCTACCTCTAGATTTTCCCCTTCTTATTCAGTTTACTGACCTCAGCCTTTTTAAATATTCAGCTATTCAGCTATTAAAAATGAAGACATTTAATTAATGAAGTCCATGGGAGTAGTGAGTCCATGCCTTAGAAATTCTTCTTTGCTTTTAAATAGCTCTTCATTGTGACTCTTAGGTAAAATAAATATCTGGCACCTGAAAAATATTTCTACTTAAAAACTACTAATTTTTAATTCCTCTGTTTCATTACACAGAAAATTTTCTTACTAAAAGAAACCTTCAGATTAAAATGCAAAATCTTATTGCTAGAACACATTGAACTGTTTTAGAAATTACAATGAAATTATTATTTACGTGGTATTTTAAAAATACTAGAAATTCATGTCATTCTAGAAACACTTATACATGGAATTAAGATAAAATAATGCAAATTGTTCCCACCTTTAGTTAAGTACAGGAAAGAATCCAGCAGTTTTCACTTCCCACCCTAAAAGTTCTTGTGTCTAAAGAATGTACCACATAATGCTTGAGATGCATGACAAATTTAATTTTCACTACTAAATCTGACAGAAGTCTGACATCAAACACTACTTTAGAGAACCAACAAAGAAAATTTATAGCTTTTGGGTTCACAACTAATACAATACAAATAATGAAATTTAACAGTTAAATAAGTCATAAATGACAACATTATTTCCTTCCTAGTCCTTACAATTAATTATTTTTGAGGAGACACTCATCTAGGAGTTTGCCTATTCATAAATCTTTAAAAATTCTTATTGCAAACCTTGTATAAAAAGTAGAGCTCTTTTCTAGGAATGGAACATGCCTTCATTAATGTCTAAAAGAAAGATTAAAAAATTCAGAAAAAGGCTTAGTGATAAAAATACTTTTCATGTTATATTTTTATATCAGTCTGAATTAGTAAAATGACTTTTTTAAGAAAAAAAACCTGGCAATGCCATAACAATTAAATATGCATGATAAGGACTTAGGTTTTATGCACATTTTACTTTAAGACCTGACTTAAAATTGCTTGAGTGACAAAGGAGACAGATGTGAATGCTTAAGTTCTCATCTGCAAGGTGGTAACTCAGTAACTTCTGATTGTATGCGTAGATCCATAACTATATTTTGTGGCATTTGTATTATCCGGTGTGACTTAGTTAAACTCTAAAAACAATCTACTTGCACATATTCATTTTAGTTCAAGTTTTCATGTACACTGAGCAATCAAATTAAATCAGGATCAAATCACTGAATCAAATCAGGATCAAAGTGGTTTACCAATTTATTAAAGGTAGGCTAATAATCAGTGAATTAAACATTAAGATGAGTATCAGCATAACAACAGACACACCATGATATTTCGAGTATTATTACACGGGAACAAATTTCTAAATGCCCTTCCATGAATGCCAAGCTGGGTGCCCCTGTCAGAGATTGATTTTTTCTGCTCAGATGGTTTGCTTTAAATCATGTTTTCAAATGTTGAGATTGTAGCAGAGGCGGTGTCCTTCAACCTTATCTCATTCCGAGCAGCCGAGCTGCCCTTGCTGTCCAGAGAGCAGGAGCAGAACAGTACCTGAGGTTTGCCAGAGGGTCCCTTGAAAGGGGCAGCCATCCCTCAACTCATTTCCAGAGCTTTCCTGAAGAAAGCACTGTATGAGCCCACCAGAACCTATAAATAATACTCTGCAAGAGGGGCCATTTACATGCCCATCAGCCTGGGAGAAGAACAGGACTGGAGCCCAGATGGTGTCTTTTCACTATTCTCTCCCTTTTCCTCCCTTTTTCTCTGTTTCTTTCTTTTTCCTTAACACAGATGTAGCAAACCAATGCCAATCTTATACCTAAGAATGTCTGGACAAATAAATTCTTTTTTGGACAAATTGTTTGGAATAATTTTGCCTTCATTTAGCCCTAGTGTCTAACGAACCCATAAATTTTATGGGGAGACCCAGGGTCTTACTCCAGTGACCATTGGACTGTCGAGGCTAGGTTGTTACTGCCCTCACGCAGGCCATTGGAGAAGTGGAGGCAGTGACTGGAGGACATTTTCCCTATGAGGACAGGCTGAGTTGGGCTCCTCTGAGAAGGCTCAGAGGAGATCTCATAGTGACCTTCCAGTATCTGGAGGGGGCCTACGGGAAAGCTGGGGAGGGGCTATTCATAAAGGCTTGTGGTCATAGGATGGGAGGGAATGGTTATAAACTGGAGAGGGGCAGATTTAGACTAAACATTAGGAAGAATTTTTTCACCATGAGACTGATGAGACACAGGAATGGGTTGCCAAGAGAAGTTGTGGATGCCCCATTTCTGGAGATATTCAAGGCCAGGTTGGATGGAGCCTTGGGCAGCCTGGTTTAGTGGGATGTCCCTGCCCATGGCAGGGGGGTTGGAAGTAGATGAACCTTAAGGTCCCTTCCAACCCTAACTATCCTATGATTCTGTGATTCTATGATTCTGATTCTATGATTCTATGATTCACAGGGTCACCACACTGCTAGATCCAAGCAGAGCCCCCAGTGCCACTGGGTCACATCTGGCAGGTTCATGCCAATCACAGTGTTGTTGCTCCCCTTTCCTCACCAGTCTACAAATGTCCAAGCTTCTCTCCTCCTATACCTATTCCTTTTCAAACTGACCCCTCTGTTTCAAAAATCTCTATAGCTCCTTGGTTAGCATTTAATGCAGTCGCTGGTCATCATCCATTTCAGCGTTATCAGTCTGGTATGAATAGTTTGGATGTCCTACTCCTCCATCCTGTTACTCTTACTTTTCTGCCCTGTCAGCAGTTCTTATCCCATCCATTTTGCCAAAGCTGCACCCTGCAGGTACCCCCAATAACATGCTGTGCCCCAAAGATTATATTTTTCTTGGAGAGTCCACCCGAAATAGATCCGTTTTCAGCTACAGTTGGCAGAATTTGTTGTGATTGCTATTTGCACATTGAGGCTCTAATAGTAACAGACAGCAGAACTGAAAATTAAGGATTGAGGAAAAATTACTTCTGGCACTTAACAAAAATGAGAATGGAAACTATCTAAGTTGTACACAAAACAAAAAGGATAAGAAAGCAAATTATTAGAAATTAGTGTTAAAATACCTACCAATAAAACATCATTAGCATTTAAAAAAAAAAATACAGCTACTGTATAATGCTACTGTAATTGAAGATGTTTTGTTCATTATCATAAGAGATAAATGACATTTAACTTTTGAGCTGGAAACTGATGATTACCTAATGATCCATGATTGTTAAGCACTTACTTTCAGTACGGTCAAAGAAAAAGGGAATCATGAAGAGTAATAAATATAATTAGTATTTCAAAGAGATACACCTCTAAAAGCTAATGGATAATTACAATTTTTACAAAATGGAAGGAAAATCTGAGGTGAAAAAGTATGGAGGTAAGCATACAGTCAGTCATTGTTTAGAAGTTCAGAATGTCACAAGACATTAAAATCTGGACATACTCCCTGTCTATAACTGCAAGGTGAATAACGCTGTTAAGAAATATAATAGGTACATTGCACTTTAGGTCAGCCAACAATGCCTTTCCCGATACCAGACGCCTTAGGCAGATTGGTGGGGTAATGTGGAGAACAGATACATTTGTACCTTATACGTTGCCTGGTGACTAGCTTGCTTGGTACTCATTGCTAGAAGATTCAGCAGCAGATGCTCACCTGACTCAACAGGACTAGTAGGTGGATTTCTGTCCCCAAAGATACATGCAAGCTGACTGCAAGTAAGATGACTAGAAGAAATGTCTTAGGCCAGAGAGAAGTAAAATGATTCTCTTTTCTCAAGTGACAAAGAAAATGAAGACCTAGACCCCTCTCAGGGAGATAAGATACTGAGAGTGGCTCAGAAAGTGCTATAGGAGATTGCTCCTATGCTGTAGGAGTATTTACTACATATTTTAACAAGAATAAATATTTTTGGACATTACATGAATTCATGCAATTCTGCCTAGGATGATGAGAGGGGCGTCTGTGTGAAAATGGTGAGAAAGACCAGTGAAGTTAGTAACAGATGCTAAGCTACAGACAGATCAGAAGTGGTAGGAAAGGAACTACAACCCAGACAAGAACGTGGGACAGAGACTTCACTCCAAATCAGTCCTGTAGCTTTTCCCCAGGACAGCTCCTGGGAAAAAAGACATGTGAAACATATATAATACAACTTGGAAGACCATAGACTTCCTGAGGTTTTCAAAGTTTCTGTGGAAGAATTAGGAGCCCAACAGAAGTAGGCAATTTAGTTTTTAATAGTAACAGGTGAAGATAAAGCACAAAACTGCATAAGAATGACAGGTCACTAGAAGACTTGCCAGTATGTGAGCTAGGAACAATTACATCATAGATCATAGAATGGTACTGTCATTTAGTTTAGAAAAGACCCTTAGGATTTTCAAGTTCAACCATTCATCTAACACAACCAAGCTCACCAGACCTGGTATACTGGCAAATCTACATGCAAATCTTAACACACAAAAAATCCACCGGGGAAGTCTATGATACACTATTTGGCCTACCTCAGCAATAACGAGGTCCCATTGCAGCTATCAGAAGCAGAAACTCCCGTTTGGTACTCAGTTCATAATTAAGACAATATTAGAAGATGGAAGTCATTGCTTCTCATAGGTACTACTCTCTCATTAAAAATAATATTACTCCCAGCACTTCCAGGTTTTGTAATCATACATAAGAAACTGACAGGAACAGAAAAAAGATGTTCTCTAGGGTCAGACCATCAAGACCAGTTTTCTGTCTCCAACGGTGATAATAGGAGAAGCTATACAGAGAGAATGCATGAGACAGGACACTTTCTGGGGTCCATCTCCTTTCAGTAGCATCCACAATTATTGTGTTAGAAGTGTAGGAGAGTACATTTCTGCTCTGTGCTTTCAGTATCTATTTATGGACATATTGTCCATGCATTAGTATTAACCCTGTTTTGAACTGACTGGTATTCTCTGCCTCTACACGATCTCATGACAGCAAATCCCAGAAGTTCACCATCTACTTCCTTTTAACTGTATTAAACTGGCCACCTGCTAGATTCATTGAAGAGTTTCTAATCTTACTGCAGGTTTTAATGAATAACAGCTCTGCATTCAGTTCATTCACTGCTTCTATAATTGTGTAGAGCTCAGTTATAAACCATCACCACTCCCTAGTTGTCTTCTCTCCAAACTGAAAAGCCAAGCATTTTGAGACTCATGTCATAAGGTACATGTTCCATCCCCTCAATCATTTCAGTTGCCCTTAAATGTGCTTTCTCTAATTCCATGATACTTTTCTTGGAAACTCTTGAGACCAGAACTGTGCATAGCACTGTCTGACTGACAGGGCTAAAAGATTGTGTCTCATAAAAATTGTTTCCAGCAAAGTTAGGAAAATCACGAAACTGTTAAAAATAAAGCATTTTTCTGTACTTCATTTTTAAAATGTTTTACTGACATTTTTCTCTCCATCTTTAGAAATAATTCAAAAAGTCTTTACTCAGTGGCAATCACTTACACAGGAATTACTGTGAGGCAGCACAAAGTCTCTTTGTCCTCAAAATCCCAGACCTTGTTTAATTGTTTATTATACATGCATGGGATCATGTTAACATCTTTGACTTGCAGCATCCATTTACAATACTGAAACTAACACATTCTACTCTAGAATGCCTGATGTGATGCTTATAAGAAAAAAAATTAAAATAAAAATAAAAATGAAGATGCTGATTTTTATTTCCTCAAACAGCACTCCCAAAATATTGAGATTTAATACTGTTCTTTGCTAATGAACATTCATTAAGGTGTGCCAGTAAAAATCTGTAGGTTTATTTAGAAAAAATGGAATCTCCTGTCGGATCCATTTCCGTGCTCCACATTAATGTACCACTGAGACCAAGAGAAGAGCCAGAAGTTCAGATACATTAAATCAAACTTGGGTTTCATAACCCTGAGGACTGTTCAGCCATGGGGCTGCAGGTTAAAAGAAGAAACTATGCCTCTTCAAGTACTGAAGAATAGAAGCTATTTGATGAATTCAAACTGACTCCATTGATAACTTTGAGTCACATTTTTTGGCAAATGACTTATTTCTTAATACCTCACTCAGCTTTAATGATTCCCCTCTAGAAGTTTAAACTGCTGTGAGAAATGTGGTGGAATGTCTGTCTTCTGATATCTTCAAATTCAAACTAAAAACTTTGCAATCAACTGATCTTTAGAAACATCCCAGTTTTATGCAGAGAAAGGAATGCCAGACCAACTGATTTCTTGGCTGCTTAGAGGGAGAAAGACAGACTAAGGTCAAAGAAATGAGGAAAAATGCAGAAGGAAGAAGGCTGGGATGGAGAGAAATGAAAGATCTTTATCATTTTGCCTTATAAATCCTGAAATACAGCCTAGGATTCCCTAGTGTGCTCCACATCCTTTCTGATTAAAGAAATAATTATGATATCTAGAGCTTATATGGTCATACACCCTTAAATTATAGGGACAAGTACCACTATACTGGTCAATCCATATAATGTGTCAAAAATCACTATTTATATTATTTTAATGCTCTACCTGCTGAAAAGCTTCATTAGCTCTAAACGTTCCAGTCCTGCTAATGTTGTTCAGAGGAGTCAGTAAGGTTCTAGTTTTCTTTGTTCATATGTTTTCTGCTTTAATACTTAGGGAATTGCATAAAAAACTGTGATAAAAGAATATCAAGTCAAATAGTCTGAGGCTGAAAACCATAGTGACTGGATTTGGCTCTGTAATATTAATCTGTCTGTATGTGTATTTTTAGTCCCTGAATACTTGATTAACTTTCTCACAGGTCTTTGCCTGCCTATTCAATGAGCAGTATTGAACCTTAGCACTTAGTTCCTTTGAATGTATGCCTCCTTCTAGCATCTTATTTGAAATTAAAATATAAACTATGAAAGAATTCTGATCTGCATGTATTTAAACCCCATTTGAAGAAAAAAATCCAAGTTTCTAGGTGTTTTCAATGTTTTAAATAATAATCATAAACTTTTAGAAGATTGTATTCATATGCTCTTGGGGCAAAATATTACAACAGTTACTAGGTATTACTGAAATATGTAATTCAGGGGACAGATACAGCTCCAGTCTGTACAGAAGGCTACACTGTCAGTGATACAACTGTACCAGGTGATGTTGCAATGCATGATCCTACTAATTACAAAGCTTCTATTTTTCTACCCTAGCAAATTTTATTGGCATAAGAATATGAGATCCAGTTTTGACTTAGCTCTTAGGTGATCACACTGTAACAGAAAAACACTACATTAACAATAGCATATGGAAATGTAAGTGTAAAACAAAAATGAGGATTCTTAAAGTATTTAAAAAAGCTAACTAAAAAATAGATAATAATTTCTATAATACAGTAAGCATAAACAAGAACATTTCAAAACTATAACTTTTCCTTTTGATATTCAATTTACATGCGGCAAGATCTGAGAAATGTCATGTTTTTAAGAAAAATAGTGAATTTTTATATTGAAGTGGTAAATTTACTTTTGTTATTTTAGTGTCCCTCCCACTGTAATCTGCCTGGCTACTGTCTTTACAGTGATTCAAAACAATAGTAAAGCTGAGCGAATACAAATAGAAACATCTGTTAGAAAAAATGATGATGATTGATCATAGAAAGACTAAAATAAGCTAAGAAAGTGAGAAAACACTAAACAAGCATCAATGAAAGAAATACTGAACAGGAAAGATTTATTTTCTTCCTTCTAATGAGCAATATACAATATAAAATATATTCTGAATTAGTTTTTCACAGACAAATAGTAGTAGTCAGTAACATGAAAATTGAAAGCCTTCAATTTAGCCCTTTTGGAGTTAGAATTTACATTAATTGATAATATTACTTATTTAACATTTGATTCTGCAAGGCACTGTGCACTGTGATCATCATAGCACTTACAAGCATAGGTAATTTTAAGCATGTGAATAGCCCACATGAAACCATCATCATAGTTTTCATAAGCATATGATCAATCACATTATTGAATCCAGACAAGGAGGTTGAGAACCTCATACAATCAAGTAAAGGGTTTTACATGAAGTGAAAAGACAGTGAAGACACCCTAAAGACGTTATAACTATCAATTTAAGAAATATTAATGTTTTTATTCCAAACATTCCCTTTGAATGTCCGTGAGCACATTTTCTTCGATATATCTTCATCTACTTTTGCTAATTCTTTGGTTACTTTAGTATTGTTATATATCTGACTTGCTCTGTTTTTTTATAGACCCATAAAGAAAGGCAGTTGGGTCTTATGGGAGTGGGGGGAGACAAGAGGGAGCAGAGGAGGAGAGGGGATGGTGGTGATAAAATGTAATTCCTCTGAACACCTGCTGAGTTTAATTGCACTTCAGCTGGTGCTGATTGTAAGTGGGTAAGGGAGGAGTAAGGGGGGGTTACTGACTGATTGGCTGTCCTAACATCCAGTTTTATTGTCTTTTTTTCCCCTTTTCAGTATTATTCTTACAAGTTAAAAGAGTCTCTGAGTCTGAGGGATTAAGGACCTAAACCAAAGACGAATCTTATGATCTGTGAGCAGAATAAGATGTGGTGTTTCCTGGATGAAGACATCTGAAGAGAGCATATGTGAACCTCGAGAGCAAGACTGATGATCCCAACAGACAAATTGCCACAGTATGCAGCATTCACTAGAATGAAAGGTTTATAGGTGAGATATTTAAAGAGGTCGCCACGCCCAGAGCATGTGGGTCTGCAATGAAACAGAAGACAGTGCTTGAGATGAAGGAGTTGTGGTCATTCAAAAGGGATAGTAAACCATGCAGAGAAATTTTCAAGCAGGTCCTTATTCTACAAGAACTTAAAGATAACAAAGTATGATGGGTTTAAAAAGTATAGTATTAAGGCACTGTGGAACAAACCTTGGTTCACAAAATTGATAGAAATAGGCAACAAAAAAAAATGGACTGCCGTAATATGATAATTGCTGGGGATTAGTTATTTTAATTTAAAGAAGTATGATACACATAGTTGTAATTTAAACAGTTTATTCTAGAAAACATCAAAAGAGGTGACAGAATATTACTGATGGATAATTCCCTTGGAAAACAAAACAAAATTCAAAGCAACCTACATCCTCAAATTCTGGGTTAGTTTATAAGCAGCTGCAAATCTAAAAATGAGATCTAAGTAGCAGAAAAAAAAAAAAAGTCAGATATAATTCAGGACTTTGTGGAGTTTTTACAGAATATGAATGTTAATAGTGATGTTAAATAACCTTTGTAAAAGATTAGGGAGTTACCACTCAATGGTAACATATGTGGGAGGGAGAACCTGCTTTAAATTTGGAACATTAAAAGGCAGGATTTTTCATTTTAAGAACTATAGTAGGTGAAACATTATTGAAGCATATCAGTTAAAATTTTATAAGTGAAATTACTTTGTATATAGTTTTTACTACTTTAATAACAAACTAGCTGTGTTTCAAATAAATGTTTTTTCAGGAAATATTTACCCAAATAAAAATTCTGTAGATGATTTAAGTGTGGGTTAAGGGGAATATGTGCTTAATTATGAGTGCCTATGAAACAAGGTCAGTAACCACTTTAGAGGTGGGAGAATACAAATGTTTGTGGTACATCAAAATAAGAAAACACTTTCATATATGGTATTGTTAACTAATAACATAACAAAAAGGGATACAGGAAAAAGATGGGGTAATATTTGCATGCATTAAAGAGCTACAAGAAAATATGTACAATCATGGAGAAAGAGTGACCAAGAGCTGTCTTTCTCACCGCTGGAAAAATTTACACACAGAAGAGGGAGAACTTTGTTTCCTGTTGAGCAGCCAGAAAAGACAGAGAGGAAGAACTACTTCGTTGTTTTGCTCTTTAAAATTCATCCTACTCGATACTTCATGAATATCTGACTGATATTCATGACAAGATACTTCTCTCTCCATATGTCTTGGTGTATCCAGCTGTATTTTTAGCACACTAATATCTCATTGGCATCACTGAAGCATTTTCAGTCTGGATATTTCCTTTCTGATCTGTCTCAGGAAGGTTTTCAGAAATAAGTTAATTCATCAGTGTAGTTTGAGGACATTCTCTCACAAATTATTATATATAGAATGGGATCGCAGTTACTTAACTCTAGTTTCACATACGTGTATATGCAGAGACATATAATACTGATAATTAAAAAGCTAGCAGAGTTTAGTGCTGACCCTATCATTGTATTCATTGCTTTCATAGTCATGTCCTGAATTACAAGATAAACAAGAGACACACAAAATGCAAAACTTTCTTATCAAGCAATGTTAATTTTAATTCTAATTTTTAAATTGTTTATAATCTTAATTAACATTCTAAAACTATTGAGCAATTTCTAGCTCTGCCTTCATGAAGTTTACTGTCCTAAGTGTTACTTACTGGCTTTGATCCAATGACAAAATTTAGATTAATTAATCTTCAATTAATTTGATTTCTCTCTTAAAGTGTAATATTCCTGTTGAGGTTCTTATTTTAAATGTTTCAGGTGTTGCCATTTATTTTTATTTGCAGCCCTTAATATTTTAACATACGGATTGACTAATAACTTTCTCCCCTTGCCCACAAATCCAGACATTTTAACATGGAAAATGACTTAGAAGAAAGAAAATAATGAATTTATAATTAGTATATAACAAGCATACTTAACAATATCCTTTAGCCTCTTTTAATATTTCTACTTCTTAGGAAAAAAAAGGAAATATAGTTTTACTTCTTGAATTACCTTGATATCAAAAAGACAAATAAAAGTGGGAAATGGTAAGTCTTGTTTTTTTGTGGGGAACTGAGTTCTTTTTAGCAAGGAGAATTTGCCAAGCATAGAAGAACTGGAAATAGAGTCTAATGAAATCTTGAAGCTCAGTGTTAGCTAATGGTAGTTGAAAATGACGTGGTTATATCTCAAAAGGATAGCACTGGGCTTAGTCTAAATGTCAGAAGTTTGACAGCAGGTATCATAAAGATGCATCTCAGTCATCTCCACTGAAAAAATAAGTGATGAGCCTTGTCAAGAATGTCCTTCATCTTTCCTTGGCAATTAAAGCAAACAAGGGGCTCAACGTCTGCTCTGCTGTTCCATTCACTTTCTTCTTTCTCCTATCTACTATCTAAGCACTTGCTGTGCTCAATAAAACAATGAAGTGAAAATAAGAAAGGAAGAAGGAACTAGTTAAGTCTTTTTCACTGCATTGGTACTGACCCATTATTTGACATAGAGAGGAAAAAAGAAAATATAAATACTTAAATTCCATGGTACTTATAATCTTGTTACATTTCATTGTTGGTCTACTCATGCTCAAGCATGGTAATTCTGTACACATATTTTGGCAATAAAGTTCTGATTCATAAAATAATCCTCACCAACATTTCCACCCTAAATATTTGAGTTACATAAACAGTGTTGAATAATCAGCAGTAAGGTTGTTAACAGATCAAAGATTAAGTTTAAAAACATGCTAACTTCATGTGGGAAGGAAATAAGACTGGGAAAGAGAAATAATCAGAACGAGCAAGGTATAAGGAGAAGCATTGAAATGAGAACTGCCAGAACCAGAGAGGTGAGAATACCAGTCAGCTGTTTGAATCAACCACCAGCTTGTTTCAATCATAGGTCTCCCAGTGAGATCTTGCATGCCTGGAGCTGTGTGAAATCAGAGGCACATTGCCAGGATGGCAAGAAACTGCCTCCATGCAGACTCCTACATCAGTTGAATGTTCCCTTCCCTTGTTGTGTTACAGAGGAACAGGTAGCTATGACAGTGGATTAGTGCCAAAGTCATGGTGTATGCATCATCCTGGAAAACTGTGATTCATTATAGCTGGGAGCAGGACACACAGTAGATCGGTAGCATTATTTCTAGCCAGAGCTACTCACTGGCTGATAATGAGAACAGAACCCTAGGGGAACTCAGCTGCTTTGTTTTTTCCACTTTCTGCACCAGCCTTATTCCTTCCTACACTGCTAACTCTGGGCAGAGAAGAGATGAGTCTTGCTCCCATGACTTCATGCTTGATTTAATCCACAAACCAAAGTGGCCCAAGGCTCTCCAAGTTTGGGTTACTAACCGTTCTTGTAATTACACATAACATGTTTCAGTGCTTCAGTTTCCTCAATGCTAGGAAAAGGAAACCTCCACAGAGCCCATCAACTCAAGCAAGCCCATCGTGTAGACAAACATGTTCTCATTGAAAAAAGCAAATAAGGCACACATTCCTGCAGATATACAAGCCTTAGAGTAAACAGAATGTAAACGTATTCCTGACTGACTATTTACCTTTACAGGAAAGGTTCCCCAGCATAATCTCTTGGTAGTAAACAGAAAAATATACTTGCTTTACAACATGTAGTCAGGGCCTGAAAGCATCATCAGTGTCCCATTAGCTTAGACCACTGTGAAAGCTTCTCAAATTCTGTTACCTACATTTCAGACACATTTCCTATGTTTCTTTTCAAATGCATAACAGAAAACAATGGACAAATAAAAGAGTAAGTCTTATGTGTATCGGTCAGTTAATTTCAGCTGATCAGACTTATTCTGTAGCTATTTTGAAGTTTCTGAGGTAATAATTTAAGAGTTTTTCTTCTGTGATCCTGTATAAGGCTTAGCTAGTCATAATAGCAAATGATAAACAGCAACAATTCACATTTTTCATTATATTATCCATGCAAACTAGTCTTTGATCATCAGTGCAAACATTTAGTAGTTATTAAAATTTCTTGGAGCATGTTTTGTCAGAGTGGCCCACTTTAAAAATGGTGTTCCTTTAAAATTCACTAGGTCTGGAGTTCATTGATAACTTTACTCTGCAGCCTGAGATGGGGAGAGGATAAAAAAAAAGAGATGTGGTATATCTCATTCAATTGGAAACAATATATTTGCAAAGCCATTGATACCTACAGAGAGTTTAAAGTCTTATGATGATTACAAGCCTTACTTTAAATTTGGTGTTCAGAATCTTCTTGTGGATATACCACTACAATGTGGCCATGTCAAACTAGTAGCTGAAAACTGACAGCTCTCAGGGCATGTTTGCTTCTGTAATTATAGTCAGAGAAATCTGCTGGTTGTGAAATGCTGAAATTAATTCTGGATAGGTTCCTGTGAAATTTACCTTCCTTATAGTGTAGATCTTAGAATACTGCTGAACCTTTCACATCTACTGTATGGCTTTATAGCACAGCATTTTCCAGATTTCTAATCAAAAAGTCTCGAACATGAAATACTCAAAAGCAAGAATTCCTTGCTTACTGCATCAGTACTTTTGTCATCACAGAGTAGTTCATCAGCTGTCCAATGATAAACAATGGACAATTATTCATGACCACTTGACAAGATTGGTTAATGAAGATCTTTTCCTGTTACTCCTACAGATTTCATGCAATGACGTAGCAGAAGACTTCAGTGAGATTCTTATCTTTTTTTCCTTCAGTGGTGATCAGATGCAAAATATTTGTAATGCTATCTGTATTGTTAAAAACAAAGAAGGTGTTACAGTATCTTTGGGATTTTGGGTAGCTGGATCCTGAAAGCTTAAAAAAGACACTGGAAAGGATTGTTGGACACTAAAATTGCTTGCTATTTACAGAACTCAAGATGCTGAAATGCAAAAAGTCTTTGTTAATTGAGTGCAAAAATAAGACTGATTACTCTTAACTCTTTTCAGGCTCTGAAGAATCCATACTTGGATTTTTTGATAATGACTGAATAATACATAAATACTATAAGCTTTATAAGTGAATTAAGATTAATAGAGACTGCAAAGAACTGTAAATACAGAACTGGAACTGTATTTGAATCCACAGACAAATATATACACAGTGGGGAGGAAGAGGCACCAGCATAAGGAAAATCAGTAGACACAGACATTAATACCCTCTCTGAAGTTATCTATGATATTCCACATACTATCTCCCATATATTCAGTGGTCATTAAATGTTAGCTTTTCTAAGAACTGAAGAGTGTTTTCTTTGAAAAGAAAACTGGGAGCAGTTACTGCCCAATTATTAGGATTTTGCATACAATAGCCCCAAGGATTTATCTTCACAGAACTTTCTGAAAAGAAAGAAATCCTGTCTGTTATTCATCAAAGAGGTAAGCTGCAGCAAAGAAAGAAAGGCACATGAAATATCTACACAAATTATGGCCTCAGTATTCTTCTGTATGACACAGTGGCACATCATCTTTTTTTTAGGTTCCTGAAGGGTTAATTTTCTCTTTCTTTTTTCCTTCTTTTCTGATGTGAAGTGACTATAAAATGGGATTTTGCAACAACAGAAGGAAGAGGGTAATTGGGTGAAAGAACAGCTAGCTACAGAGTCTTTGGGGACTGCTTTCATCGTGGAGCTTGGGAATTTTTTATCATGGTTCTTTTCCTTTACTTTTTTTCTGCTTCTTTTGCCTTAGCTTAAGATTTTTCAGCACTGAACATATCTTGCTGTAGGTTTCTGCACCCGTGTTTCAGATCCCAATTCTAAGATCCTGAAGAGCTCACCAAGCCACTCTCAATCATGTGTCAGCAATCCTGGCTAACTGAAGAAGTCCCAGTTGACTGCAGCTTGGCAAGTGTGACACCAATCTATAAGATGGGCCAGGAGGATCCAGGGAACTACAGGCCTGTCAGCCTGACTTTGGTGCCAGGGATGGTTATGAAGCAGGTCATCTTGAGTAAAATTCAGGTGATCAAGCCCAGTCACCATGGGTTTATGAAAGACAGGTCATGCCTGGCTACCCTGATCTTTTTCTGTGACAGGGTGACCTGCTTGGTGGATGAGAGAAAGACTGTGGGTGTTACCTAGCCTTTAATGAAGCCCTAGACAACAATTTCCATAAGACTCTGCTGGAAGAACTGGCTGCTCATGGTTTGGACAGGAGTACTTTTTGCTGGGTAAAATATGGCTGGATGACCAAGCCCAGTTGTGGTGAACAGAGATGAATCCAGCAGGGGTCTATTGCAAGTGATGTTCCCTAGGGCTACATGTTGAGGCTGATTCTGTTTAAAATCTTTCTTAATGATCTGGATGATCCTTACACTCAGTAAGTTTGCAGATGGCACCAAGTTGGGAGGGAGTGTTGATCTGTTTGAGGGAAGGACAGCTCTACAGAGGGATCTGGACAGGCTGGATCAATGGGCCAAGGCCAATCGTATGAGGTTTAACAAGGCTAATTCTTGGGTCACAACAACACCACACAGTGCTACAGGATTGAGGATGAATGGCTGCAAATCTACCCAGTTGAACGTATTAGAAAAGAGCTGCCTGACTATCAGCCAGCAGTGGTCTCAGGTGGCCAAGAAGGCCAATAGCATCCTGGTTTGTATCAGAAATAGTGTGACCAGCAAGAGTAGAGAAGTGTTTGGCTGCTGTACTCAGCCCTGGTGAGGCTGCACCTTGGATACTGCATTCAGTTTTGGGCCCCTCACTACAAGAAAGGCATTTTGCTGCTAGAGTGTCTCCAAAGAAGAGGAATGAAGGGGTTGAAGGATCTAAAACACAAGTCTGAAAGAGCTTTAAGTTGCACCAGAGGAGATTTAGAGTAGCTATTAGGAAAAGGAAAGTTGGAAAACTCTCCTTTGGCCTCCCAAAGAAGTGGTTGAGTCACCATCCCTGGAGGCATTTAATAGCTGTGTAGATGTGGCACATAGAGACATGGTTTAGTGGTGGACTAGGCAGTGTTAGGTTAACAGTTGGACTTGATGATGATCTTAAAGATCTTCTCCCACCTGAATGGTTCTGTGATTCTCTAATCAGTTCAAGACTTTTTTCTGCTTGAAAAATGCCTGCCAGAAGTCAGCTCTCTAAATGTAATCAACAGAATACATACATAGGGGTTTATATACTTGATAACTCTGTTGCCAAAGGTTTTTTAAATAAGTTTAAAATTATTTTTAAATAAGTCATAAATTATTTTTAAATAAGTCATAAATGGCAACATTGCTGCATATTTATGTTTTGATCATACATAAACACTTCAAACATTTTAACAATGGAAGTCTTCACTGTAAAACCCCTGAAATAGAGTTCTATATACCTTTTATGACATGTTTCTAAAAAATATGTAGCCTTGGCAAGTTGAGTGTTGTCTGCGGGGAGTACTGGATGAATCAGTCCAGACTGTTGTCTGAGTGTAGAACTTCTCCATTTCCTTTCTCCTCTAGTACACAAAAAGTACCTAACTAAATATATATTTAAGTTTTAAATATTTATTTTCCATTTTATCGTGTGTTATATTATGATTTTTTAATATTTTATTTCTTCTTTTTTTTGTATTTTCCTCTCTCATAACCACTGTCATGAATTTTTTTTTTTTTTTTTTGCTTATTTTCCTTTAATCTCACACACTCTTTTGGGTTGTACCCTGGCAACATATCATAAATTTTGTAATCTTTTTAAATAAATGGAGATGTTGAGATCCTCTGTCTCTTCTCTCTGCATTCAACAAAAAAATCTAGAGTTTGGTTTTAAAAGAAACTCGAGTGGAAGTTTCAAGGTGAAGTTATTCTCTTGGTAAAATTGAACTTGGTAAAACTGAAGTGCTTTTTCACTTTTTCTGGGCATCATTATTTTACTTTTATGCTCATAATGTGTATGTTCGTTTCGTTTATAGTTCTTTATAAGAGAGGTAGGAACAGTACATATTCTTTTGCTTGTTTAGTTGCTATAAGGAAAGGTTCTTGGTCTATTCATAGATTACCTACAGGACATCTTCATTTAAAGAACAGTACCATATGCAAGCAAATGCAGGTTCCTTTCAAAGTATTATTGAATAATTTATAACTAGTATATATCATTTGATTCTATTTTTCATATTGCCTATCAGGCTGTTTCAAACAAATTGCTCATTCTATGCTTTATTTTATTATCTCCATGTACAGTTCTCCTTACCCTGATTAGTAGCTGTTCAGCCTGTTCTCATCAGTGTTTTTCTGTAGCAGAAGAGACTACAGAACATTGCAAACTTCTATCCTAAGTGACTGTATCTTTTTCCCAGCCTAATGTCCTACATTCTCAAAAGTAAATAAAGCACATGTTGAATCTTAAGTTCATTATACATTTCTGTTTTCTTACAAGGTCAGACCAGTTACACTGAAGTTGTGGTCACTGAGAAATAATTAAACACTCCATATCTCATAACAAAATATACACCTATGAAAGTACAGGTATAATAGCATAAAAGTATAGTTAATAAACCACTTTAAACCCAAAATTTTTACTTATCAATACCTAAGACTTGCACAAACTGTTTCCTGCATCAAGGTCTCTTGCCAGGGTAATGAGATGCTCCATCATGAGGTTATATATAATTCTGTCAAAATAATCTTAGAAAGTATATAATTTTGAATCACTGTTGGAAGCAGAGACATGAGCAACTGCAAATGTGTTCTTCTAAACTGGGAATGTAATATAGAATTAAATGCAAATGACTACGTTAATGCAACATTATGATTGAGATATGACACAAACAAATGTCATTAAATTCAAAGTATGCTTCCCACAGCAACTGTAATTCTGCTGCTTTGCACTTTCTGTACATATTATATTGTATTTCTATGCTATATACTGTGCAGTATTAACTTCACTGTACTTTCGTATGTTCGCACTGTGACTGAATGATGGTTGTTCTGGGAACCAAAACTGAGTTTCCTATTTTAGTTAATGTAAAATCTCCACAATAATGTTGCATTTATTTTTTTTATGTGTTTAATTTCCTTTGGTTTCGCTGGTTGGTTTTTTTTAAAGAAGACATTTTTCATTTTAACATATCTTGCCTGGCTAAAAGTCACTGGTTTTGCAGATAAGTAAGTATTTGAGCTACAATCAGAGACATGAATGCATTTAAATTAATTTTCCTTCACTAGGTTTTAGTCAGCTTGAGGGTTTTTTTGCATTTTTGGGCTTTAGCTTCCCAACTTCACAGCTTGAGCCTTCATTTCAAGCCAAGAAGAGAGAGGTCTTCATAATTTTATTTTTTTTTTAAAAAAAAGAAAAAAAAAAAGGCTTCTACTGGGGGTCTATTTCCACCATGTTAACCTACACATAGGGAAAGATCAGCAGGAACTCAGTAGGCTATCTACTGAGGCCATGACACCAATTTAAATTTGACAGGTTCATTAAGGTGCAAATTTTGGGCTGAGTGCCTAATTAGCATTCACACATTCAAATGAATAACAGCTTAAGAGAACAATAAATGTCTTGCATTGACCAGTTTCTATATTTTTACCAATTTATTTCAATTTATATCTCCATAAACATATTAACCCAAGAGACAGACTAAACATAGCATGCATTAAATTCGGTACTTGTTAGTACTAAGTTAGAGCTCACACATAAGTGAGATAAGACTCAACAGGAAAACATATCAACAGTATTAAACAGGGTTTATTTTCAGAAGGTCTTTATTACAATATAGATTTCTACCATCATAAGAAAGAAGCAATTTAAATAATTTTTGGAATTCCACGTGCACAACGTATCTTAAAAGACAGAGGGAAAAGGGAGAACAGTTACCTCAACTTTTTCAGATCTTTTTATTTTCCAGGTAATATAGGGGTTTACAATTCATAAAACATGTTTTTTTCTTTTTACCTTTATTAAAATTTTGTATCTCTAAATGTATCGGTATTTATTTCTATAATATTGAGGAATGCCTATGCTTTGAATTCATTTCTTCAACTACTTTGGAACTGAATGTTCCACACTGAAATTAAGGCAAGTTTTCTGAAAACTGTGACTAGCAGCTTTCAGTATTTTCCCATTTCAGTATGTCTATTAAGTCTTGATATATACATAGTCTTACGAAATTTTTCGTAACATATACTCATGAAGGTTATAATTCTCTTTAATTTCATTTTGCTGAAATCTTTGGGATGCAAGCTCATGCTAACAATATTTTGTAAGTAGAGGAGCACATACAGGACAATATTTGTCCTGGAATCCTTCCCTAAAATGTACTGAAATGCTTCATCCAATTTTTCTTTTTCAGAACTTACCTATGAAGAAAGCTAGAGAGAGAAAAAAATGTCTTTCACAAACTGTTAACATTTACACTGAACTGAGTAGAGAATCTAACTCAGTGGAAACCATAAATAGCAAATACATTGCAAAGTACAGATAAACTAAATAAAAAATCATGAAGACTGTAGCAATACATATTTTTGAAAAGAGATTACTCTGATACTATGAATGTCACTTTGGTTTATCCAATTTGAGATTCTGAGCATTATTTTAATAATTCTGTTCTGAACCGCTTTTCAAGTCTAATAAAATTGCCTATGCTTTACTTCTAATTGTTGCCCATGGCAGACCTTGAATAATATTTCTAAAAGCAATGAATGAGATATTATATATGATTTAAATGAAGAATTATGTTCAAATGAAAGCACACCTAACTTTCAGTACTGGAAATAGTGATGGGTTCTTCTAAACTGATAGAATTATATTGTATGTTCTAGTATCTTTGATTAAATACAGCAAATGAGCTAAGATACTATACAGTATGTATTTTTGTTTTCCCTATATAAGTTTTCATTTGTATTCCAAGACTGATTTCAGTCTATTATTACTATGTTCTGTTTCAATGGGATATTTTTGGTTTCCTTAGTGAAGAGATGCTGTTCTTTTGAAATGTTTAGATACATTTGTTCCTGTTTTTTTTTTCCTTTATTTTCTTTATATTTGTGTGTTGAAGCACAAGTTAGCAAAAGAATTACCCACTCATAGCATGTAGAATATTGGGACAAAGGTAGCAGCAGTTCTTGCCCAGAATTCCAAATTTTAGTTGTTTTGTGTAACAAATAGGAGGAAAAAAATAATCTATTCGTAAAAGGGGAAAAATATTTAGGAAGATATGGGTGAAATAGGGGCTTGCCAGAATTATTTTATTCACTACAAAAATAATAATTAATTCCTTAATTCTTACCTAACATCAGTACCATAAGAATCAAAGATTATATGGCAAAAAAAGCAAGCTCTGGTCACACAGAGAAATGCCTGTTCAATAAAGTTAAACCTCATAAATCACACAGAAATTTGTAACTGGTGGTACACATTCTAACAACACTATTTCAATGCACAATTTGAAAGATCAAGACTAAAATAGACTTCAAGATTTAATCCTTGTAAAATAAATATGAAACTAAAATGTAGTGTCTTACTTGGATTTACATCAATATTAAATTAGAGCAGTAAAAATCCAGACCTATACATGTGAATTCATTATAGTATTTTAAAATATTGATTGAAGAAACCATAAAATACACATTAAAAATAGGCAAAATATAGCATAAAAATTAAGCAATACAAATATGAAAAGGTAAAGTATATATTGAAATATATAGCATTCTAGAATCATTTAGTTCATGTAAATGAGATATTGATATCAGTAAACATTTAAGAATGAATGAGCTGTTCAGGACTTTCAAACACAAATGCACCTTGTGCACTATAAAAGGCTTCAATTTCGCTATTTTCTAAACACAGAAAAATGTATCCCCCCCATTCAGAATATTGAATGTCTTATGAAAAGTGAAAGGTCATTTGTAACTGTCCAAAGGATTGATGGAGTTGAGATACCTCCTTGACCTTCACCCTGCACTCATAAAGAACAGTCTCAGATGACAGAGCATCAGGCAAGATTTCAGAAAATGTCTTTTCTTATTTTATATTGCATAGCAGGCTTGTTACCTGATATTTTTCATAATTGTATGTCAAGATTTAATTACTTCATGTCTTCCCTCATTAAAAGTAAACTGTCATCTAATACCACTCAGCTATGTTTGTGATTTGCACTAATTCAAGCATTTTTGTCTGCTTTTTGCCATTGTTTTCCATCTTAGTTTCTACAATAATTGCTTTGGAGGCCTACACAAACAATGTCAAGGTCAGACCTTACAAATACAAAAATTCTTTTCCAATTACTGATTGTCAGTTAGGGATGCACATTATAAAAACTACTCCAGAGGAGTTTCTTTTTTTTTCATGTTATAATCTTAACATGATGCAAGTGGGGAAACAACAGACTTCAAGAAGACTTGTGAAAACATGAAATATATCACATTTTAATCTTTCTACCACATTTTCCATAATGTAGTACATTGGGGAAATTGTATACAAAATACATTAACCACGTGCTGAAAGTAAAATGAAATTTGCTCAAAGGTAAATCCTTTTGTTATATTCTTTCATTCTACCAACGGGGAGAGTCAAGGACATATAGCTTAATGGTCCACTTACCAAGAAACAAGAAGACAAAGAATTCATTTATCAAGCTTGAGCATAAAGTGTCACTCTCCCTACTTCCTTATAGAAAGTGTAAGAGTACCAGGCAGATAAAGAATGAAATAAGAAGAAAGATGCAAGGAAAAAAAAAGTATCTTTGCTGAAGAGGATGGAGATATGTTGGGGTAAAAGAGATAATGACCAAAAATAATTGAGAGTGACTATTGTTCGTTTGCTAATTATTCTCTTACTCATTGTAGAGGTTGTCTAAAAGCAAAAATTTCTTAATGCTGTTTAGGAGAATGCAAGAAAATTTTCACTAAAAAGTCAGAGATTTAACTTGCATTTGGCATGTTACTTCTCTACGAACATAAGTAAAAACTACTATACTGCTACCTTGCTGCATAGGTAGTTCGGATCCAGAGGACAGGAAACGAGGACCATGGTAATCAGGTTGTTCTTGACCACGCTTACTCTAATTTTTCAAATGCTATGTTAGTTTTTTCCCATCTCAAAATTCTTCCTTGAAGCTGTCATAAAAATGTTTGTGAACCTGTCATAAGCAAGCACTTATTTTCAGAAAATTCCCCAAACCTTGTGTGGTATACTTTTAACTTTCTTCTACTCGGACTACAGCACCAATACTACAAACTATGAAAAGCAATTTTGGAGTTAGGGTTTTGTTTGTTTATTTGGTAATTTTCTTGTATTTAAAACAAATTACTATCTGATTTTTTTTGACCATTCTTCCACATTGTGAGAAAATAGATTCAATTCCTTCTTATTCCTCAAGAAACAAACCAATTTCTCCCATCCTTAACCACCAACCAATAAATTCTGGTGGAATACAGAATGATGAAGCTTGTCTTTGTGAGTAGTTCTTTCTGAAAAGTTACTTCATTCCAGCAAACCTTACTGAAATATTTGTTATAATTTTCACATGAAAACACATGAAAAAAATATACTCTTTTTTTTTTTTTTTTTTAATTATGCAAGGCAAAAAAGCTGTCTTGGTTTATTTCAGGAAAACACAGGACTATAAACTGTTCAGACTGGACTTTTCAATTATAGTTCAGCCGCCAGATCACCAAAAAGGAACAACAGAACCATTGAAATATTTCAGACAGTGAAAAGGAAAAACAACTAGAATCCTTAAATTAACAAAAAAGCAGAAATCGCCAGGTGGGGGAAAGGGGAGTAAAGTATGAAAATTATTATTTTTTATTATCTATGGGCAAATGCTTTGACTTAAAGAACAGCCAATTTTTTATTATCTTTTGTCATTGGCTATGAAATCACAGTTAATAAGTTTCACAGATTGCAATAAAACCCTTGAGAAACTGTGTGCTATCTGTCAAACATGTAATTCTAAGGTCTAATAATATGCAATATGTTTACATAAGTTATTGAAGTGCTGTTCTGTCCCAGCATAGATATTTATTAAAAAAGTTGTAAAGGTAGCATCTCAAAACTAATAGAATTTAATACATTTATTAAAATACAAATATAAATGTTAGAGAATAGATTTCTACAACATATGCAGCAAAATATGCTTCTGTAATGTAAGAAAATTGGGTTTGGAGACCGTCACTATTGCAAGATTGTAAGGACATATGACATTACCCGAACTGATCTAAAATTGTTAAAGTCAAAGAAGGCCTTGAAGAGTCTTGCGCAGTGTAATCTATTCAAAAAAATATTTAATTGGAACACTTGTGTATATGCAGAGGATTCATAACGTATAATTTTGTTCTTCTGGCTCTTCTGATCAACTTAAGTTCTTCTGTATTATTAGTCTTTAATTTTAGACAGATCATGGATACCTAGTGTTGAGAAGATGTACTTTTACAGTAGAACTTACTGTGACTGAATCCTTCCATTCCATGAAAGATTATAGCAGGATTTAGTGTGAGACAAAGACTTTTCTATTTTTTTTTTAGGTACTTGTAAACATTAAGTTCAATTTTGTAAGCTACTATGCCTTTTAATGCACTACAAATACAAGCAACACCACAGTAAAATAGTAGACAATTAGCATTTTGTAATTTCTTCTGACTGCTGTTTCCTGTACTTTTTCTGTTTTGTATTCTGAATATCTCCAGTGTAGTCTTGACTGTTACAGAAGTAGTTTTCCTTTAATTTAGTTTGTCCTTTTAGTGTTTGTGAAAAGATTTGGCTTGGACACCCCAGCAGTGTACGTATACCTAAATTTTGTTATCAAAAGGATGGAACAGAATGGAAGAAGGGTGAGAATGTGGATCATTCCTATGAAACAAAAAATACTGTGTAGGTGTAGGGGAGGGAGGTCTGCTGCTTCTGCATCTGTTGTTTATTAGATGCTGTCTTCATTCCTGTACACTCTAATTATCCGTTAGCAGCACCAGTCACCTGAATTTACAACATGTTGACCAATAGAAACAGCAGTACCCATGACGTTTTTGCTGTGCAAACATCCATTGTTCTAAGCTTAAGGGAAAGGTTTTGTCTAGTCTTACACTACTTTGAAAGCCATTCTAGAAAATGCTATATGATTGTCCATTTAAGAAATGCAAGGTTTATGACTTTTTATTATCAGTATCATGTAAGGATTATAACAAAACATCTAAAATGTCTGTGTCATACTTAAAATCCTTTTGGCTAGTAGAGATAAAATAAATAATATATATCAATTTAATCTCTTTTCAGACAGTTTCTTCCACAATACCATCTTTAATCATCTACCTATAAACAATCAAAAGTACATATGAATTTGTGAACTACATCTGCTGGCTATTTATCTTACGATGCAGAAAACATCTTATTTTACTGGTTAAGACTATATTTACATCATTTCTAGCTTGCAGTATCATCTGAATTTCACTGTTGTTAAATTCAGTTTTCAAAGTGTCTTGAGAAGTACCTCGTGGGTTTACAGATGTCTTATAAGGATGCTCAATGTAACACACCATTATTACCTTGTCTGCAGACTTTCCATACCTAACACATTAGCCACAAAATTATTTACCGCTGTAATCCATTAAGAAATTTTTTTCTTTGCCTCTGTGTTAACCATTAAACTTTTATTTCACTCTTATTTTAATAGGAATCATAACAGTAAGAGGTATCAGCCAATTCTGTACAGCAAACAATCACAACAAAAGTACATTAATCCTGTGCTGGAAGATTCATCTCTAGGCACAAGAGGGTAGCTCAGTTGCTTTGACCATTTATCTCTCTGAAACGATCAGCAAGGATGTCAATTAGAAACACTGTTTATCACTGCGGCTTAACACGTGATGTTTACACCTTCCTAGCAGAAACTGGACTGAAACAATTTCTCTTTTCTTACAATTGCTTATTGGTATCTATATCAAGATCAAAAGATTTATATAAGTATTTGGTTCATCTGCCTCACAATGCTGCTTGTAGTATCAGCTTGTATTGAATACTTCAGAAATATTTGCAAAGACTTTTAAAGATTCAGACAACAGTGTAATATTTCCATTAAATGTCAATGGAAGATTAAAACGTCATTCTAGGAACTCAAACAGCATATATTTCTTTCATATATAGTATAACAATGTAAGAAGATGGAAAAAATATAGATCCAAGAACATTTTTTGATATGTACTATGATACACTCTCTCATATGCAGGTAGTATCTCGCCATATCAAATGTAAAACTATGGTCTCAGTTTCAAAACCCTTTCTAGCTCTTTTGGTATAAGAAATCACTAAATTACACCAATTAAACAGACTCATATCGTGGCAGAGACTATGATGGGACTGACAGCATAGCTAGTAGCGAATACAGACAGACTCCTCCTTTCCAGAAAACCTTCCTGAATTCAAATGATTGGACTTGATGACATTCTATATATCGAAAGCACATATGTTCAAAGAGACCATCAGAACAAGAAAGGGTCAGGGAAATCCACATTTTCAATAGAGGCTGGAGAGTGATGTGACTGCGAGCAGCCCGACAGAGAAAGACTGGGGAACGGTAGTGGATGAGAAGCTCAACTTGAGCCAGCAATTTGTGCTCACAGCCCAGGAGGCAAAACATATCCTGGGCTGCATCAAAAGAAGCATGGCCAGCAGGTCAAGGGAGGTGATTCTCTCCCTCTACTTTACCTGGAGTATTATGTCCAGTTCTGGAATCCTCAGAATAAAAAGGATATGGAACTGTTGGAATGGGTCCAGAGGAGGGTCATGAATATGATCAGGGGACTGGAACACCTCTGCTACAAGGACAGGCCCAGAGACTTTGGCTTGTTCAGCCAGGAGAAGAGAAGGCTCCAGGAAGAATTTATAGCGGCCTTACAGTGCCTGAGGTGAGCGTACAAGAAAGGTGGGGAGGAACTTTATACAAAGGCATATAGTAATAGGATGAGTGTGAATGGCTTTAAATTGGCAGCAGGGGGAGATTTAGATTAGACATTAGGAAGAAATTTTTCCCAATGAGGGTGGTTAGATACTGGCATAGCGTGCCCAGGAAAGTTGTGGATCCTGCCTCCCTGGAAGCTTTCAAGGCTAGGCTGGATGGGACCTTGGGCAGCCTGATCTAGTGGGAGGTGTCCCTGCCCATAGCAGAGGGGTGGAACTAGGTGATCTTTAAGGTGCCTTCCAACCCAAACCACTCCATGATTCTGTGGTTCTGTGATCTACGGACTCACCTCTTCAACATTGCAACCTTTCAGGATTTCCCAGCACCTGAATTTCAAAGTTTTACAGCTCTACAAGCAGAGGACTAGAGAAAGACTAAAAGCAAGATGGGTACCCAAGTGTTTTAACCCATTCTGAGTTTGTAGAAACAGGATAACGAAAAAGGGCAAAATCCTTGCTGGGAAAAAAGACTTTGCTAGGAAAAAAAGACTTTGCTAGGAAAAGTTGGCCCAACGCCTGCCACTAACTCAATAAGAAATCATCAAGATAACCAGGAAATTGGAAGCCTGTTGATGGAAGAAGCAAGTCAGGTTCTTTGGGGATGTTTTGGAAGTGCAGACAGATATTTTAACTTTGAAAAATTGGTTGAAGTACAGCGATACAGAAATTGGATCAAGACCAGGAAAGTGCTAGGGTATCCTGCTCTGAAATAAAGTGACTATTGTTTAAGCCAATCAATGCCTTAACATAGACTTCATCACCAAGCTGCTAGATACTCGTTCTCGATCAGTCAAACTGATTGACATGGAGAGAAGTAAGATGCAAAGATGTTTGTGCGAATATGTGAGAAAGTACTAGAATTTCTTAGGTGAAACTAAGATTCAATGCCCTAATTTCAGATTTCCCCTCACTTCAGAACTGAAAACCCTTTAGGTACTAAACTCAGAAAAAACTAATTTCAATACAATGTCTAAAGTGCTACAGTCCCCCTCTTTTGCTTCTTGCTTAAGTGCCTATTTTGTGTGAAACCTGTTCCATCAAATTCCAATGAAGTTTATTAGCATCCAGTGATATCAAGTCAATAACATCTAAATACATAAAGACTTTATAATACATGAAAATCTATATATTACTTATGTAGTAGAATACATTTAAAGTATTCTCTGATAAATTGGTAAAAATTTTCTCTAGAGCCATTCATGGCTGAACTGAAACTGTGAGGGTTTACCATCATATTGCACAATTCTGCCCTCAGTTTTAAAATCTTTAACCTTTTTCTTATTTCTTATGGCAAACATTTTTTTCTTGAACGAATTAATACTCATAGCTTTTGTAAACCACCTTCTTCTTAATCAGGTACATGACTCTGTAAACTTTCTTTGCTTTCAAAGGCAAACTTAACTAATAATTTCTGTAAAGGTCTTGAGCCCTTCCAACATCTGGTTTTGGTTTACTATAAAAACTGTGTCTCTGATCTCATGTGTTGAACTACTGTATGTTTGCCACTGTCTATTTCCTGTGAAAAAACACACTGAACAATAATAGCTTTTGTTCCTAACCTTAGAGAAACTAGAGCAGCTGAACAAATAATTTTCGTGTTTTCATTTGAAATAATTTATTCCATGTATATGTTTGTGTAGGGTCATTTGGGTTATTAGATGTTTCATCATTTAAAAATCAAATATTAGAAATTTAAATTACTGAAAACTACATCTAATAGTTTCCTTATGCTTTTAGCAATTCTCTTGAAAAAATTTCCTTCCAAAATATCTTCCAGCCTAAATATAGCTCTGTATGAATGGAATGACCTAGGAAAAAATGAAAAAACACGGAAGCATCATAAATAACCCTACTCAATAATAAATATAATAATATTAAAAAAAATAATAAATCACAAGTGTCAACTTATAGTTCTGTTTAGATATTGATAATTCTGGTATGTTATCTACATCATGATTAGCATATTGTGAGATAAAATTGTTAAGTTTAAATATTAGTTTCTTCCCTAAATCACAAAGAAGAGATATTTGCACTTGTGCAAACACACATGCACATAAACACACTTGTGCAATTCGTTTCCTGTTCAAGTAACACATCTATTTTTTTTATTTTTTTTTGTAGCTCACATTTAAAAGATATAAATGTAGGGAATGTTTTTAAGACTATCTAAAAAGGACTACTTTTTCCAAAACTTCATGACTAGTTTCTATTTTAGCTATCGTAGAGGAGTTTAAAATTAATATTAAGATGAAGGAATAGAATTGCATGTAACAGAAGTGATTCCAGTACTCCACAACTACGAACATGAAATGTTATTAAATCACAAAAAAACATTATTTTAATGCCAACTGGTAACCATAAGCAAGTTTCTGATTTAAGGTGTAAGAAGTAGGAAAAGTAATCTAAGTAGTTTCAAGGTGGGGCGTGCTTAGCTTGTTAGGTGTGTTTTAAGACACATCTATAACATCAAGGAGTGAAACAAGGTCTTAAGATATACCTTCCTGGGTATTTTCCTAAATTACAGAAAATATAAACTGGTAATGGGATAATACCATTATTCCTCCTTTTGTCTTGACATAAAACTTCTGAATATAGAAGACAGCCCTTTTATAAACTATGTAGACACATTTCAGCCAAGTTTAGCTTAACTATTCACACTTGCCTGGCAAATTGACTGTGCGCTAACTTCACAAAGGAAAATTTGAAAACACATTTAGTACTCAGCTGACATCACAAAGATCAAGGCTTATGCTATCATGAATAACAGAAAACAATTTTTTTACCTCAATGTTGCTAGCTACATATTTTTAGCATCTCACTTACTTTATTCAGTAGGTACAGTTTCATAACTCAAATTATATATTGTATATATATTATATATTTTATAATTTGTTAAGTATGATTGATAAAAACAAATATATTGATTCAACATTTTAAGATAGACAAAACCAATAACATTTAAAAAAGGATTTGGCTTTGTTTAAAATAGAAAACAACAACCTCTACCACTATTTTTAAAGAAATCCTGCTTATATCTGTTGTCTCAGTGCTATTCAGTAATGTGAAAAAAAAGACATAGTAATTGTTGGTAAAGTTCAGAAATGGTATAAAAATAAGGGAATTGTAAAAACAGTGGTATTATTAGGTAGGTTTATTTGGTAGTGTAAGTACATTGAAAAGAAGTGTATTTTAGTAACACCCAAAGTTATAGTCAGGCAGACAGAAGAGTGAAAGTGATCTCAAGTACAAGATAAGATACTGGAGAAGTTGCTTTCTTTCATTTTCTAATTTGATATTCCATTTTGTTCTGGAAGGGAGGACAATTGGAAGTGAAGAACAACTGTAGTAGAAAGTTTAAGCTGATATAATAGTGTTTCAAAGAGCCTAAAATTTAAAATTAAAATAATTTAGAATTAAATATTTCAGTGAGTAGTAATTGAATTTCAAAACATGATTCAGTACCTTTTCTTCCACTGAAAAAAAAGTGAGGCATATGTCTATTCTCTGAGGCACATACTCATAGGAGAATTTTCAACAGAATACCTTGACTCATATTTTCAAACAGAATTACAGGACTACCAAATATGTTGTTCAGTTATCCTTTAAGATTTTGTGACTGAAATAATGGAAAGAAGCAAGTTGGAAGTTCAAGTCAGATTTGCAGAAAATTCTTTGTAGGTGATTTAAAACTAGAATTTCACAAATTCAAATGCTCCTTCCAAAAAGACCCAGCCCAAAATTTATAATCTAATTATATGTGTATAAGGATTTTCTTATCTTATAGTAGTTCTTGAGGAAGCCCAGAAATAATTTTATTTTAATTACAAATTATTACCAATAAGTAAAATACAAAATCCTGTCACTGTAAGATTATGTTAATTAACCACATAGTTTGAAATACAAAATAAATAAAACTTAAAATGAGACTCTTAATCTGTCTACCAATTTTCCTCTCTCCATATCTTTATTAAGTAACAACTCTACTTCAAGCTGTAAGGACCCACAAAATGATCAGTGGGAGGTGAAAATCATTACTGGTTCCCAGAGCAATAAGATTTGAAAGCAAACAAAACTAGTAGTTTTGCTATTGCTTCCCTAACTGATAAGAACAAAAGCCAAAAAAATGCTCAGAATAAACTTGCTTGGAATTATGTATACATACATATTATTTCACAGACATACTACAAATTTGAATAATTTGACAAGAAACAAATAAGATATTATCTTGTATGTTGGTTTAGGAAATAAGCATTTTATACATCATATTTAAATATCAAATACATGCTGTGTTTAAAGATGCAGAAAACGTGGGCAGTCAAATAGAAATCCTGATATTAAGTGGTGATGTGAGTTAGTATTAGCTTGTGGAGATAAAAGAAAGTAAAAGGAAGAAATTGTATTGTATTAAAAATTGATACAATAGAAATTCTCATATATTCATACGTAAGCCCAGAGGTAGCCATAGACTTTATGTACATTTTCATGCATACATCAGAAAGTTTTACACTACAGTATAACAAGATACCTTTCTGGTGCCCACAGAATGTCATTGTTGGTGTTCAAAAATAATACAAAATGTTCAACCTAACCTCAGGCAGTGCTGAACAGTGCATGGCTTCTCTGGAAAAAAAAACATAATGCAGAGATTAGTCAAACCATCAGGAAACAGGAAAACAAGATAGCGGGAAATGATAAAAAGACAGGTAGGCAAAAATCGGAAGAATGCCTTTGAGGAAATTAATGAGAGAAAGATAAAGCCTTTGATTGATGAATTGGTAAAGGTATTCCTTCTCTATGCCTAGAACAGACTTCTAATACTCAATATAAACTTTGTGTGCAGTTCACTTTGTGCTTCTCATCTTACCCTTTCCTCCCACTACAAATTCCGATAGACAACAATATCACCTCTCCTCTTAACAAAAGATATCAACTTCCCCACAGATTCAAGAAATTGTTCTCTACACCTGTTCTGAATTTCAAATTGCTTGTGAATATAAATCAAGATTGCCTTTAGCGTTTTGGACATGTCTTACCAGGAAAAAAGACTGAAAATTCAGAAAGGATTGTGACCTGAGCAAGATATTGTACTAACTCACTTAAACATAATTTTTTGATGGATCTTAATTTTTTTTTAAACGGAAACTGAACTATTGCAGAGCTTTAGTATATATACCAATGCCGAATTGGTGGATCTAGTGGTTACTCTGCAAATTTTAACAGTTAGCTAAGACAGTGGACTTGATTCACTCTGGGGTACATGGATATAGAAGGATACAGAGGCCCAGAAATGTTGATGAATGAATGCTGGCATGATATATATTGTAATATTATGATAATTTTATTGTCATGTATAATTATACACAGGATGAACTAAGAATATAGAAACAAATGTAATACTAGCAGGTCATGGCTTTGAGTGCTTGGCTGTGATTTGCCATCTCTTTCAACAGGCCAACAGAAATATACATTTTGTTCGTGCTCAGTAAATAAAATTATGTCTGCCATTACAAGTGAAGACCTAACATTATGAGCATGGAATGTAGTCATGAATCAGCCTCCAATATTGAAGCTTATACCACCTTGTTAAACTAGCAGTGGTTTTTATGAAGAGTGAGGTTCCATAGTCACCAGAAGTGACAGTTCTTCTTCAGAACTGTACTACTTAAATTAAGAGACAAGAATAGATCTTTTAGAAAATAAAGTTTCTCAGATTGCATGTACTCAGTACCTCAGAAGATGTGCTCATGAGTCTAAAGAGCTGTTGCTTTAGACTCCTGGCAGGAATGGTTAAAAATATGGAAGAAACAGGAAACCGAGGGCTTAAATACTACTTTCTACAGATGAAACAACACAGCTCATGGCAAAGACTGGTAACATTTGTGATGTGAGAAAAAATTATAATCATTCATGATAGAAACCTAATTATTTGTCAGCTTGTATATTCTTTCCTTAGTTTTAGATAAGCAACATGACAAAAGAACTACAGGAAAGAATATGCAAAACAAAGTTTATTAGAATTCATGAGTTATAATGTTGTTCAACTTTGCTTCTTATCTTATGAGTTAAAAGTAGGACCAAAAAAGAAAACCTATATTATAAGGAGAAACTCTTTTTATCTTTAAAGAGTAATCAAAGAATATTAAAAAATTCTAGGATCTCATTTTATTCAATTTTTTTTTGTGTGTTTCCAATTTACTAGTCATTTTTATAGAACAAGTTAAATTCTGTTAAAGTACTATTATTTAACAGCAAATACGGATTCAAAGGTGTATTAGGTTTGTTCACATTTTGCTGACACTAGTGAATGTCATAAATTGGCACATTTTATACTTACAAATCACAAGATAAGATGTTCTTAACATAAAAACTTTAATATTAGTTATACCCCTTCTCTTCAGCACAAATGGTTTTCTTGAGATTGCCACTGATCAAGGAGGAGGAAGAAAGAACTCTTAGAGCTTTACAAGTGAAGATTATTGGTCCTACCATTTGAGGGCATATGTGTCAAACAGTCACTTCAGGCACTGATATGTGACTAATGGCTAAAGGGTAATAAGGGAGAAATATTATAGAAAATATATAAAAATATATGTGAATATATTAAAAATATAAATATGTGTATTTGAGATAGGAATAGGGAAAAATTAAGCAAAGCTATTTCAAATTACTTAAGATCAACAAACAAGTTATTGACTAGATCTTTAGTAAAATTGAAACAAATCCACTTACATTTCCAGTCAAATAGGTTTTAAAAGTGGTTGTTCAGAGGTAAATGTTTTGCAGAAATATTAAAGGATATGAGTTTAATACTTACCACTCCTACTAAGTAACACAATGCTCAGAACTTCTGAAAATCAGATTTATGAATAAATTAATGTTAATAAAAAATAAATTTACGTGTGGTACTTTTCTTTAAGAACAATTTAGATATTCCTTTTAAGGCTATTCAAACAATATCTGAGAAATATGTCTTGATGACATTGTGCATCTAGTGACAAACCTGTGTCATTAATTAAGACAACATGATAGTACTACAAAGACTAAATAACCACTTTTCATTGTGATCAAGAAAGATTTTTCTCGAATAAGTCTGGAAGATTCATGTCCTGAAAGTCCTGTCAAATATGTTTGTGAAAACAACACATTGAATTTTCAGTTGGTTCAAAAGTAATATTAAAATCTTTGAAGAGCTGTGGAGGCTCAACTTCAAGGATTAATGAACTCTGAGATGTATTTGGTTTACATGGAAAAGTCTTGGCAGTGGAGGGCTGTGGCTTGTGAGGGAAGCCATGCCCCATGCTGGACATAGCTGGTTCCAGCCAGCTTCAACAAACCCACTACAGGGTACAGCTGAGCCCATCAGCCAAGCTGGTGGCATCACCAGGAAAACATATTTTAGAAAAGTGTGAGAAACAGCAGCACTCGCGTCAGAGAAGGAGGAGGAGGAAAATGGGCTCCACGTGCCAGAGCAGAGGTTCACCTGCAGTCCACCGGCAAAACCACAATGGAGTAGATATTTCTCTGCAGCCTGTGTAGGACTCACACTAGAGTGTCTTTTTTTTTCCTGAAGGACCACTGTCTTGTGAAGAGGACCTGTGTTGGAGTAGGGGAAAAGCATGAGGAGAAATGAGTGGTGGAGAGGAACTGTCATGAACACACAACCGTTCCGCATACAACTTCGATGCCTGGGGTGTTGGCACTGAAGTGACTAGTGAAGAGGTAGAGGATTTGGGAATGAGGGAATGAAGCTGAACTTGGAAAAAATGGTCAGGGGAAGGTTTGGGGTTTATATTTTCATTTGTCACTTACTGTCCAAATCTGTTTTAATTCATAATAAATTAAATTAATTTTCCCCATGTCATGTCTGTTTTGCCTGTGACATTAACCGATACCTAATCTCCCTGCCTTTATCTTGAACCATGAGCTTTTTTTTTCATTTTGTTTCCTCCCATTGTCCTATTGCAGACAGGGAGTGACAGAGCAGGTGGGTAGGCAGCTGGCTGCCGGCCAAGGTCAAGTCACCACGTAAGAAATGCTGGCATGTGACTACATAATCATTGTGATAGGTATATGCAGTTTATCCAGTAAAAATATTTAAAATATGGAAGTAAAGACCTTTTTAAGAATACTTACAGTTGTTCTAACTGAAAATGATATTTCAGTATTGTCCAAAAAAATATGGCTGACTTTTAACTTATGAAACAGCTTCACTTGTTAATTCATTTCTATTGCACTTCAGAAATCATTCCAACAGTGAAAATGACCTGAAAGTCTTGTTGGTAATTTTTATTACCGCTATCTATATTCTTTGAAAACTCCATGATGTAGGAATACAGAACATTAATGAAGTTTTGTCATTTTATTCCTAGTTTGAAGCAGAGATTAGGGGGATGATACAGAGAAGACGAGACAAGATGGCACATAAAGGGCTTTACAACATGAAGAATTTTTGCAGAGCTCAGATTCTATTTTGGGTAACCTTACACAAATCGCTGCTCTTCTCTATATCTCAGCTATCCAACTTTAAGAAATTTTGGGGGGAACTGCTTTGAAATAAAGGGAGAAATGTATAGCATGAATTTTACAAGTCACTAAGTGCCATGAAATTTTGTGTGCTCTTATCTTTAATCATCAACACAATTAATTTTTTCAGGTAACTAATTTGAACAATTACATAAATCAAAATTTTCAGGGATTATAGCTTTTGATCCGAGGTAGAAAAATGTTTCAAATCAATAATAAAATAGATGAAAACATGGACAGTTTCTGGTCCCTTGCAATAGGAAGATATGATTCAAATAAGCTTTAAAAGTAACAACAATATTGAAAACTAACCAGAGAGAGACTTGTGCACTCAAAATAATGGAATACATGCAACAGCTGAAAAAACACCTTGAAATTTGGTGTAACCAAAGTACGAGAAACTAAACTAAATAAGGAGCTCAGAGAACCATATTTTGTTAAATAAAATTGTATTGAAGGCCCGGGATTATTCTAGGGAGTTCAGACATTTGAACCATTTCTCCTGAGATGCATCCAGGGCAAACACACTGAGAGTGGGTATATGAGATTCCATGGTTTCCTATTATCAGGTTTTATTGATCCTTCTTAACAATCTCTGAAAAATCTCACTATGGCCACTAGCATATAGAGTTATGATGGATTCATAAAGAGTACCACAATGGAAAATATTAATTTGCAATTAAATATCCTGTATTTCATATAGCTTTTTATTGCCTTCATATTGTGAAGAGTGTATTATATATCTATAGAAGGAATTACAGAGGCACTTACGATATCTAGATTTTTCAATTATATTCAGGTTTCTTTGTTTTATCATGATACATATACACATTTACCTATAACCATATCCATCTTAAAACTCTTTATGTATTATCAAGACATAAGGCATTACAAAACCTTCTAAATACGTGATGGTATTCTGTGACAGCAGTTTTAGGCCAGAAAGTACACAGGATAACATAAAAACTAAAATGCATTTGCAAGAAACAAATTTATGTTAGATACTGTTAAGTACAGGAATCTGAGCAAAAATTTTTAGATTACTCTACACATTATAGCATTTCTGAGACTACAGAACACATTTTCGGGTGAAACCTTTTACAAATCAATCTGTAAGAAATTCATCCATCATTATAACTGCACCTTAAGCAAGACTACAAAATTTGAAAATGTTCCCATTTAGTGAGAAGACTGAACAGTCATCTGAAAATGCTACATGAGTGTGACTCAACTGTAAAAGTACTGGAGCACTGAAAATGCAAATAACATCCATCGCCACCATGATCAAAAGGTAGGAAATATGCCTTGGCTGCACACACTAAAAAAAAAGACATCTACTTACTACACAGATATTTTAAATGTAGGAAATGAGTTGGCCAAAGGTATCATATTTCTGCTGTGCCAGAACCCTTTGCACAAGAGTTTTTGATTGGAGTCCACTGAGACACTGCCCATGCTTTGTTAGCCAAGGCATTAAAGCAGGATGTGTCTAACTGTTCCTTAGAACTTTGTCAGTGCAGAGTCCTTACTGTATATGACTACAAAGTATAAGAGAAGAGGGAAACTGTACATCTGATTTCAGCTCTTTTAATAAAAAGAACTCTTTTGGATATTCCTGTGAACTAAGAAAAATGTTTAATTAAAAGGTAACTATGAGGAATCTTAGGTAATGATTTTCAATCTAACAGCAGATACAGATACTTCAGAGACTTTACTGTAGGAATTATCCAATATCACCAGGTACTCATTCGCACAATTTTTTGAGTTATCTGTTTGAATCTCTGTTTTGTCTAAAAATGCTTCAAGTAGGTCTAGTTTGATAGGTTGTAGTAAAAAAAGACTCTTATCCCAAGAATAGAAAATTTGATGGCCTTTCATCTAGAGAGAAGCTGTCAGAGAATTATACAGCTGACAACATTCTAATTCAAAATCTTTCCTGTGATTAAAACATAACTACATGGATATTTTGAACGCTTTCTCAAAGATTTTCTTTAAAATACTATTGGAAGATAACAAAACTGGAAAAAAACCCCAAACCAATGATAGTAAGCAGTAAAAGCATATGAACAAAATGTATAGAAAAATGTGATAAAGAACAAAATATATTTGCAAAGTAAGTAAATATTTTTTCTAGTTTCAGAAATGCCTTGTTTCACAATTTATTACTTATAGACTTTTTAACCATCTAGTGTTGCTGCCAGAAAACATTCTTGAGCTATTTTTAGCTCTTGGAAAAACTCTTGCTAAGAGAACAGAACAATATCATAATGACAATGAGAACAAACTAATTTTTCCCAGAACTAAGCAAATTAAGTTGTCTGTGTAAACAGTCTTAGAGGTGCTCTCTCACTTTTTTCCTGTGAGTTAAGTTTAGCTACAATGTAATTGTTAAAAATTGTTGCTTGCTTATAATTAACATGAAAAGATCCTGACCTTATTTCGAGAATTTTTATATGATATAAAATCAGAAGCGACTTAATTAGACTACTATATTTATTTTTGTGTGATGAGTCAGTGATTTCTGTAAATGTAACACATGTAAACTATATTAATTTAATCATGCAGTAGGAATACAAAACTGTGTTGTTACTGATTAAATGATTACTGCAACATCTTACAGACTCAGCATCGGGAAAAATTATGGGAGCAATTACAGGAAAAGCACTTGATTGCAGTAAATAAGGAGGGAAAGAAAAAACTCAAAGCAGGAGCTGGAAAAAAGTTGTAAAGCAGCTCTTGAGCTAATTTTACAATGTTTTGGATGATTTGAGTGTGAGGAAAAAACCCAAATACTTTTTAGGAACACAATTAATGGCAATAAAAGCTAACTTTTACAATATTGGTTGGTTTTAGTAATGCAACCTTTGTGGACTGCTCGTTGCTGTGCTCCTGACATTAGTGAGTCTGAAAAGCCATACTATTCCATTTGTATTTTTTTCAGTTGACTGATTTTCTAAATATTTGCTTTTGTACAGTTGGAAAAAAATTAAATATTGCCATTTTCATAACTTTACAGTGTATGTAATGTCATGACAAACTCCTTTTTTAGGAACCATATTGAGGTTTAACTTTGGAATAATGTGTAACCAATGAACAAGAGGAAAGCACTGACAGGACCATTCTGCATCTGTTAAAATTATGTTTTCAGAGTAATGAAGAGTTTATAAGGGAATAAGAGGGGAAAAGTTAGTCAATAAGTAACGAAATAAGAAATATGTACTTTTTAACTTAAGAAAAATATAAATACAAATAAACTATATACTAGATGTAAGAACATGTTGAAGGAAAGACTTTAAAAAATACTTGATAGCAATCATCTGATTTTTAAAGAAGAAAAATTGCTAATTTTGTATTAGGTTGTGGGATCTCAGTTGCAAAAACTTAATGTGAAGAAACTAATTAGAAATGAAGGGAATAAACAATCACTTCTTTAAGTTGCATTTTGAAAAAAAAAAACCAAAAAGTACTCAAACTCCGCACTTCGTATGCATTTACATTAAATTTCAAATTCATCAAACCATTTAAGCAAGTGGTTAATTTTTATAAGCAAGTGGTTAAGTATTATTGATTTCAAATTAATATCATGTTTAATTGCTTTACTGCATCATACTCTTCAAGAGGTTTAGTAAGTGCTGTATTTTTTTTTTTAATAAGTTAAAATAATCATAGCTTTGTGGCTTTCTTGGTTTTGGTTACATAAATATATAATCATTATATATTTCAGTGTTTGCCTCATAGTTTTTGGTATATTTATCTCTTCAACTAGCCTTCCACTTTACAGGTAGAAAATTAAGTCCAGAGAAGTTAACAATATACCTACACTGATAGCTCAGTCAGATTTGAGCTAGGTATGGTTTGGCAGGTGCAGTTGGAAAGTCAATGTAGTATATTACTGTTGCTGAAGAACCAAGGATCCTGGACAGGCTTGTGTAAATTTGTCCAGAAAACACATATGGCTCTAGGAATATTATAATTCAGAAGATAAAATTTATATACAGGTGTATTTACAGCTAGATTGTACGTGGATACAATGTACATACCTACAACATAGATACGTACTTACGTGTATATATTTATATATTCAAATACTTAAATATAGTTGCATATATTCACATGCAAAACTGACAATTAGTAAGGAAAATATAATGTAATGTTTCTGAGGCCAAAGAACAGACCAGTCAATTGATTTATTAAAGACTGGTGTGGATAAATCACATGATAATATCACATACATATTGAAGGACCAATACAGTAACACCCTGGGGTTTTTCATTCTATAATATCCCTTCTTTCTATAATAAGATTAAATGTAGACAGATTTTTTTAAGTCATCATTTATTTATGAGATAGCTTAAGTCTAATACAAAACTATTTAAGAAACCCAAATGTCTCATCTAAATTTCCAAATGAGTACCAAGTATTATTAGAGCATTAGTCTTCCAAATGTAGACGTAACTGGCAAGAAAGGAAACTGAAATCTCAGACAATCTACATCTATCCTTTCTTTCTCTCAGAACAAGGAAAATGAACAGTTTAAACATGAAATTTCTTTCTTTGTTTCTGTATGCCTTTGTTGTGGGCCATAGGAAGCCTGTGCAGAAATGAGGTCAACATCATTAACTAATTAATCTTAACAGTTGCCAGGTAAGGTAAATTGGTTTTATTATTGCCCATTTTCCAGATGAGAAATAGACAGATTTGTTTAAGGCAATGCAGTCAGGCAATGGCAAAGGAGCGGGAAGTACTCATGTGTTATGTTCAAAGTTCAGACAGTCTCTGCAGTAACCTGATCTATTTTAGACATTAGTGTAATTTCTGTGTCCATAATGCCATGTGATCTCAGCCTGAACTGAGCTATCACATCAGCAAAAGCGATGTTGTAGAGGAAGGGTATGAAAATTCAGGCAGTCTACTCTCCTATCCACACATATTAATGTCTTCTCAAACCGTGGTTCAAGGACAAACCCTAAAGGCACCATGCCCAATCTGATTTCAAATGTCACTAGATACTGCAAATTCCAACTTTTATCCCTCTCATCTTTTCCTTTGCTCTTTACATGAGACAATTTTTGTTCCTTCTGAATTGGCTTCTCACATGCTTTATCTGCTTCAGTGCTTAAAGCACTGCTTTGAGAGCTAGTTCACTACAAGTGAAGAACGATGAGTTTATAGAAAAAAGGAGACTTTTGAAAATCATCTTGCCCAACTGCCTGCTCAAAACAAAGCTAACTACAAATTCAGATTATGCTGCCTTGATTCAGGTGAAGGAGTTGGTCATGGCAGGGGCTATGTCATGGCCTGTCTCTTTTCACCCACAGTCTGCAGAGTGAGACACTTCCATCAGACTGGTGGAAGGAATGGAAGTTTCTGGAGAGGTAGTCAGTATGTCAGTACCTATGGAAGGGCAAACTTCAGTCTTGGAATATGTTGTAGCATGATCTAGGAGAGCCAGAACATGAAAGCATAATGAGGAGCTGGGTGAACAAGTTTTTCTTATTGAGAGAAAGAAATAATTGCTGCTGCTCCATCTTTTTCTAGAACAGATATCTTGTGAGGAAGCAGTGAATGAAACTGAAGGAAAAGCTCTTGGTGGATAGGTGGGATGTAGTAGTTGGTATAGTTAAGCTACAAATCACCATATGATGTGTAAGTGGTAAATGTGGTGTTTGGTGTCAGGACATGCAGCACTAGCCAACCTTGTCTCCTTTGCAATGCGATATAAAATAGGCTTGGGATATGTCAAAGAAACAGAAAGATGTGGTTCTGCTTTTAGTACTCTGTAACTAGTAATACACTTTGCCATCTGTAAAATCCCTACTCTTTTCTGTGGCAGAGAGGATGTGTAGACTGACACGTATGATGGAATGAAAATGAATATGGAGTTATGAAAAGGCTTTCAACATATTGACTTGTTGCCTGTCTTTGAGCAGGAATGTAGACCTTTAGATAAATTACTGAGAAACAGTGGCTAGAGCTAAAGCCAAAAGCTGTAGAAGTGTTTTCCAAGGTAAAGAAACAGATGTTGGACGGGGGCAGATAAATTTAACTAAATGAACATGTCTCTTTTGGAAGAGACACTCTCCTCAGTTTGAATGTGGTTGGTATAAATCATGATTTCACACTATCTACTGTTGCAAACACATTTTACTGTTACAGTCTACTCAGCTTCCATAGTTCTACAAAGCTGGAAATGTGGTGCATCGCTTGGTATATGATATCTGGAGTACTTCACCAGTGTCAGTTTTCACAGTGAATTACCTGTCTTCTTAAAGATTTATATTTAAAGAGTTCTTGTAACAGAAACTTTAACAACCAAACGGAATCATGTGATGATTTTAGAGACATTGCCCCTGCTTAAAGGAGGCCTAAATAAAGAAGGCTGCTCAGTTAAGTCTCAAACACCTCCAAGGAAGAGATTCCACAAATTCCTAGGGCAACAAGCTCCAGGGTTTGAGAATCCTCAATCTAAAAACAGTTTTCCACAATTTCTAGTTGCGACTTCCCATGTTCCAATTTGTATCCATTGCCTTACAGCCTGTCACTGCATACTTCTGATAAGAGTCTGGCTCCTTCCACTCAGATACTTGGAAACAAGGACTCTCCTGAATTTTCTCTTGTTAATGCAGAACAAACCTTCACTCATGGTGAGTTTCAGCTCCTTGACCATCTTGGTCACCTTCTGCTTGACTCACTTCAGCATGTTAATATCTTCCTTGAAAAGAGAAGTCTAAAGCCAGACATAGCACTTCAGATACACTCTCAGAAGTGCCAAACAGAGAGGGAAGGATCATGCTTCTGGACTTGCTGACCACATTCTTAATAATAGAGATCAGAATGCAGTTGACCTTGTTGCTTCATAGCATTCAACTTGTTATCCACCAGGATACTGAATGTTTTCTTCTCAAAAGCTGATTTTTCAGCCAGCTGGCCTGACACCAGCATCTACCATTGCATGAGATTACTCCTCCCCTTGCATAGGACTATACACTTGCTTGTGCTGAACTTCATGAGGTTCCTGTTAACACATTTCTCCAGCCTCACCAGGTCCTTCTGAACAGCAGCTCTTTCCTTCAACATATTGATCATTTCTGTCAATTTCGTACCAAGAAGAAACACATTGGGAAGGCATTCAGTCCCACCATCCAGGCCAATAATGCAGACATTGAACAGCATCAGCCCCAGTGCTGATCCCTGCTGATTACTGGCCCCCAGATAAACCTTACACCACTACTCACAGCTCTTTGAGCTTGGCAGTCCAAGAAATTTGCTGTCTACTTCATTATCTATTTATCCAGCATTTATCTCATCAGTTTGGTTATAAGAAGACTTTGTAAAAGGGTGTCAAAAGCCTTGTTAAAATCAAGGTATACACTGTTCACTGCCCCTTTTTTGTCCTCAGCACCAGCACTCATCTTATTATAGAAAGTTGGTCTGGCATGATCTATGTTAGCTGCTCCCAAACATCTTTTTGTCCTTCAAGTGTCTGAAAATGGCTTCCAAGGTTTATTCCATCACTTATCCAGTCACCGAGATGAGGCAGACCAGCTCATAGGCCTCTGAATCTTCCTTCATGCAATTTTTGATGATGGATCTGACATCTGAGTTTTTTCTAGTCATCGGGAACTTCCTCCAAAATTCGTGACCTTTTGAAGAGATTAGACAACAGTTTTGCAATGACATCATCCAGCTCCATCAACATGCTCAGATGCACCCCATCTGTTCGCAGATTTGTGTATGCCTAATTGGCTAATACTGTGCTTGGATAATGGAGATGGTATTTCACCTTCTTGTCTCTCTTGAAAATAGAAAAAGATAAAGTAGATATTCTAACGTTATTAGAAAGCAATGCAACACATGCTCAGAAATAATTTTCCATCTCTTTGCCCAGTAAGGTCCAAATGCCACTGAATCAAATTGGAAAAATTGTATCAGGAGATTATTATTTTAAAGCTTTTGAAAACAGACACAAAACAGCTATTAAGACTTCAATGTACATATTCTGTGAAATTAAAGAGATTTTTCAGTGAATGTAGACAACTCAGAAAAGACAAAACCTTGGTAAAACAAGTTGAAGAACACAGGATACCCACACACGCTAATAAAAATTGCAGATAAATAGGAAATATTCCTTGCTGGAATTAATGAATAAAGAAAAGCCACCAAAACTTTGCACAAGTTTGTGCATGAAGGAGCGACTACATTAAAAGAAGAACGAGATATGCATAAATTCATATGTGCGCAGCCAATAAACCACAGTAACAGAGTACCTTTGAGCAAATATATTTTACATGCCTTATTTTTCTTGTTAATAGCTTTACATATTTTGATAACTCCAGTTCTCCTCTGTCCAATTGGTTCTTTAAACTTTATAGGTTCTCTTGTTAGTTCAGACCTTAATTTATGTTCATTATGTTTTGTTCATATTTTTCTTTTGCACGGCAAATCATATTACCTTCACATAACACATGTAGTTCAGAAACAGAAAACATTGATTACTACTAAATATACCCTTCACAAGAACGTTTCAGCATTAACCTTAAAGGTGAAACTTTGAAATTGTGTTTTACAAAGACAATATGGCTCAGTAAATGAACATAACATTAACTACAATAAGAAAATTATATAAAAGGAACAAACCATAGTATAAAAAACCCACCAGGTAAGATTATGGATTAGACTGCTGTAAAAACAGCATAAACAGCAATACTATATAATTATAATAAACATTAATTAATTAACTTACTTTTATCCCAAGTTTAGAATAGGCTATTCAGGACTTTTAGGCATTTTATTTTACTTTTTTCTTTTTAATATAAGCAATTAGAAGTAGCCAAGTGAAATCATGTTACTATTCCAGCTGTTTACTATAAAAATGAAATAAATTTGTTTTAGGAGTGCCTGTCATCCTTATAAGACAGAAATAAAATAGTAAACGAAATTTGGTAAAATGTCTAAATTATTTTAAGACATTTGGAATTTATCAGGTACAGTTGTGATACTTGAAAATAAATGGGTCTAAATGAAGGAAGAGTTTTATTTACTTATAAAGCTACAGCTATATAAATACATGCATATTTTGCACAAAGATATAGAAACCATTTCAGAAACTGGATCTAGATTGTGAGTGATGCAACCGTTATTTTCACATAGTCATATGAGATATATATATAAAGACTCAGAAAAAAAAACCTATATGTTTTATATTATGTTTTGTATTCAATTTTCTGTGTAGTGGTCTAGTATTTAGTTCATTAAAGCAATTAGCATTAGGATTCTGGCAAACACAAAAGTACTAACGTGTTTAAATATAAAAAAAAAAAAAAAACCCCTAAAAAAAGGTCACATAACTCTGAAGAACCCTTTGGTGAGCATACACCAAATAGTCAAGCATTTTTATGCCAACATCACGAGCCTTTGTTCATTTGTAGTGCTTATTCTACAGTTTACACTGTAGTGGAAGAGATGAAAAGATGTGCCCATATCGCATAACTAGAAGTGATGAATTTGATATAGTCCTGTTTGCCCTTCTTTTCATTGCTTTTTCTTCTGAACCATCACAGATAATCTTTTATTCTGTCCTTAATTTTCTGATGACACTCCATAACTAGGTTTATGAATCTTTGATTCATGCAATCTTTCATCTTTCTAATGTGGCTGGGGGAACCATCATTTTTTACAGGAATCATAAGCTAACAAATCATGTCCAGAAGTCATATCTTTAATTATTGTGCAATTAACACTGAAAATTAGTTGGCTCTATTAAAATTTTTGGGGCAAATAAAATTCCTGAATCCTTTTAAAATACAACAGATCAATACAGTTTAGCATCTCATGAATGCTGAAACATCTAGGCAATTGTCACCCACCTGTGTAATGGTATGTCATACACTCCACTATATAATTGAAAGGAAAGGTTGAAATTTGTTAAACTGAATGAAGAAGCAAACATCTAGAAAAATAAGAGGTAATAGTCTGTTATTTGACTGGTAATGCACACACTAATGTTTTCAGCACACTGACAAATGTGTCAGTAGCAAAATACATCCTGAAAAGTTCATTAGAATGCTATTCCTAAATTAAGTATTTTAAACTTAGTAGGAAATATTTTTAATCACTTATTTTCATATGCTTTTTAGTTTATACTTCTCATATAAGTACTAACGTGTATTAGACGACTAAGCTTTGTATCCATTCAAGAATCACAGTAAACTGAACTGAAATGTTTTGAACAGCCTGCTATTCAGCTGACCAAATTCTCTACATAAGAATGAGAAAAATTAGCCTAATTTCCATTAATGATTTTGTCCCTTCTTAAGGGCACAAGGACATTCTTCGTATGTCACTAACTACAGGTAGATTCCCAGATTTAGAAGGGAATTTAAACATCAATGACACCAATCTGAGTTCAAAAGATTGAAAATGTGTTGCAAATATTTGTCTTTCAGGCATCACAGCATTTTTCCTTCAGTTATTTACCCTGCATTGTTATCTCCTTAAGAACTCTTCCACATTTAGTGTTATTCTTCAGTGCCCATTTTAAATAACAAACTGTGAACTACCAAAGTTTAAATCTCTGTCTAAAAATTATTTCTATTTGCATAATTGTGATGCAATTAGAGAATCAAAGAATCAACAAATCATAGAAAGGTTTGGGCTGGAAGAAACTTTAAAGGCCATCTAGATCCAACCCCTCTGTCATGCAACACCAGACCATGTTGCTCAAAGCCTCATCCAACCTGGCTTTGAACACCTTCAGCGATGGGGCATCTTCCACTTCTTTGGGCAACTTGTTCCAGTGCCTCGTCACCTTCACAGTAAAAAATTTCTTCCCAATATCTAATCTAAATCTACCCTCTTTCAGCTTAAAGCCATTATCTCTCATGCTACCACTACAGTTTCTGATAAAGAGCTCCTCCCCAACTTTCCTGTAGGACCCTTTTCAGTGCTGGAAGGCCGCTATAACGTCTCCCAGGAGCCTTCTCTTCTCCACTCTGAACAAGCCTAGCTCTCTCAGCCTGTCCTCATATGGGAGGTGCATCAGCCCTCTGGTCATCTTTGTGGCCCTCATCTGGACTCACTTTAACAGAACCATGTCAGCAAAGATGTTTTTCAGGTCCCTTAACTAATCCTTATATAATACCAAGGATGTAATTTGCTTCAACTGTAGCAAAGATTTCAACACTACCTTCCAAAATACTTAAGCCATTATGGTCTGGATAGATGTACAGCTAGATGGATAAAACCTGGTTGAATTTTTGGGCTAATAATGCAGTGGTTAGAGGGTCATCCTCTAACCAGAGGCCAGTAACCAGTGTAGTACCACAGGAGTCTGTACTGGGACGTCTCCTCTTTCGTATCTTAATTGACAATCCAGAGAAGGCAATGGAGTGCACTCCATCAAGCTCCTAGACAACACCGGACAGAGGGGACAACTCAACAGAGTTGAGAGCAAAGCTGCTATTCACTGAGGTCTGAACATGCTGAAGGGATGGACAGTGTCCTGGTTTAACACACCTTCTCCCTCAGCCAGGTCAGTAACTAAACTGGGCTGTTTCCCCACCCTGCAAAAGGAGAAAGGGAAATGAGAGAAAAGAGAGACTTGTGGGTTGGCAACTAAAATTAAAATATCCGTAATGAAACAGTAATGATAAAAATAAAAACAATAACATTAATAAGAATATAATAAAATATGTAAAACATACAAAACTAATTTAAACTTCCACAAGGAATATACATCACCATTGATGTATTATACATCATGATATACATATACATTGATGCTGCAAGGCAGGCACAGGGAAAATCCTGGACTGGACTCAGTGGAAGATGGAACCTGGACTCAGGAACACATGGTCAGGTTCAGCAACAAACAGAGAAGCAAGGCCCTCCCTGAACATTGGCCATTGAAGAAGAGGGCGTAACCCTCGTGATCCCTAAGCTTTTATACTGAGCATGATGTATATGACATGAAATACTCCAGGTATGGATCATCTGTACTGTCCACTCCTCCCAGCCGGTGCAACACCCTCCATCAAGGGACAGTCATGATTTACATAGAATAGGTGTGAATAATGGCTTCTCTACATATCCATTATCTCCATCATAAATATCAGACTTATCCCTTCTACAGTCAGACAGTGTCTGAAAAACTGTGTTAGCAAACTTCAGAAGCCAAAGTTTTGAAAAAGGCTCAGCTGAAAGGTCAGAGAGTATGTTCTGCTTTAGCCCAAAGCAGGAAAACATACATGAACCTTATGATATTTTACATGGACAAAGGCCAAGTCCTGCACTTGGAAAAAATCCTTGGGTGTGGGCTGCCCAAGGAGCAGCTCTGCTAGAAATTACCTCCACCATGTTCAGGTAGCAAAAAAGCCCAACAGCTTCCTGGACAGGGGCACTGGCAGAAGACATAATAATAAGGAAATTATTATCTCCCTTTGCCCAGCACTCACAAGATCACATCTGTGTCTAGTTCTGGGTTCCCCAGCAGGAAAAAAATACAGCAGAACAAAAACCAGATTGAGTTAATTGACAGGCCATTGTCAGGGATCTGGAGCTCTTGTCATGTGAGGAGAGGCTGACAGACACAGGCTTGTTACGTCTGGAGAAGAGATGGCTTTGGAGGTACTTCACAGCAGCCTTTCAATAACTACAAGGAAGTTATTAAGACGGAGTCAGACTTTTTACAATGGTGCACAGTAAGAGGATGAAAAGCAACAGACATTATTTGAAACAAGACGGCTTTAGAATGGAGAATCTTCATAAGGAAAATCAAGCAATGTAAGAGGTTTTATTAATTTGGACAAAACCCTGCACAGCTTGTTCTGGCCTCATAGCTGAGCCCACTTTGAGCAGTAGGCTGGATCAGAGACATTCTGGAGTCCCTTCCAAGTTGAATATCCCCATAATCCTACCATTTGATCATAGAATCACTAGGTTGGAAAAGACCTTCGAGATCATCAAGCTAAACCATTTCTGTCCACTACTAAATCATATCCCTAAGCACTTCACCTACCCAGTTTCTAAATACCTCCAGGGACGATGACTGTTCCAGTGTGCAATAACTCTTTCAGTGAAGAAATTTTTCCTATTGTCCAATCTGAAACTCTCCTGATGTAGCTTGAGGCCTTTCCTTCCTGTCCTATTACCTGTCACTTGGGAGAAGAGATTAACACCCACCTCTCTACAACCTCCTCTCAGGTAGCTGTAGACAGTGATGAGGTCTCTCCTCAGCCTCACCTTCTCTAGGCTAAACAGCCCTAGCCCCTCATCTGCTTTTTGTAAGACACCTTCTCCAGCCCCTTCACCAGCTGCGTTGTTCTTCACCGGACATGCTCAAGGACCTCAATGTCTTTCACAGTATTTCAGGACAGCCTCACCAACACTGAGTACCGGGACAGAATCAATTCCCTGGTCCTGTCGGCCACACTGTTTCTAATATAAGCCAAGATATTATCAGCCTTCTTGACCACCTGGGCACACTGCTGGCTCATGTTCAGTCGGCTGTCAACCAACACCCCCAGGTACTTCTCTGCCAGGCAAATTTCCAGCCACTCTTCCCCAAGCCTGTAGCGCTGCACGAGGTCGTTGTGTCCCACGAGCGGGACTCTGCACTTGGCCTTGTTAAACCTCATCCCATTGGTCTCAGTCCATTGATCCAGCCATCGTAGAACCTCTCTAACCTCCAGCAAATCAACACTTTCTCCCAGCTTAGTTGTCCATAAACTTACTAAGGATAGATTCAATCCCTTCATCCAGGTCATTGATAAAGATATTCAACAGGACTGGACCCAGCACTGAACCCTGAGGGACACCACTTGTGACCAGCCTCCAGCTGGAGTTAACTCCATTCATCACCACTCTTTGGGCCTGGCCATCCAACCAGTTTTTAACCCAGCAAAGGGTGTGCCTGTCCAGACCAGTGGCAGCCAGTTTCTCAAGCAGAATACTGTGAGAAATAGTGTCAAAGACTTTACTAAAGTCCAAGTACAGTATATCCACAGCTTTTCCCTCACCATTAAGTGGGTAACCTTGTCATAGAAGAAGATCGGGTTAGTTCGGCAGGACCTGCCTTTCATTAACCCATGTTGACTGGGTCTGACCTCCTGGTTGTCTTGCATGCACTGTGTTATAGCACTCAAGATCACCTGCTCCATCTACCTTCCCCGGCATGAAGGGCAGACTGACAGGCCTGTGGTTCCCTGCATCCTCCCTCCAGCCCTTCTTGTAAATGGGCATAATATTTGCCAGACTCCAGTCAAGTGGCATCAGCCAAGACTGCAGGTAGATGATGGAAAGGAGTTTGGCAAGCACCTCTGCCAGCTCCCTTAATACCCTAGGGTGGATCCCATCCAGCCTCATAGTCTTGTAAATGTCTAATTGGCTGAGCAGGTCTCTAATCATTTCCTCTTGAATCATGGGAGCTTTGTTCTGCTCTTTCTCCCTGAGGATGAGTCCCCAGAGTATGTCTTACCTTGATACTGAAAACTGAGGCAAAGAAGGTATTAAATATATCAGCCTTATCCTCATCCTTTGTCACTATTCTTCCCCTTGCATCCAGTCAAGGATGGAGATTCTCCATGGCCCCTCTTCGTTGTCGATATGTGCGTAGAAAGATTTTTTTATCATCTTCCATGGAAATGGCCAATCTAAGTACCAGTTGGTCTTTAGCCTTTTTGATTTTCTCTCTACATAATCTCACTTCATCCCTGTAGTCCTCCTGAGATGCCTGTGCCTTCTTCCAGAGCTCCTCTTGTTTCTGAGATCCACCTAAATCTCTCTTCTCAGCCAAGCTGGTTTTTCCCCCAGCAGCTCATTTACTGGCACACGGGGATGGCCTGCTCTTTTGCTGCCAGGATTTCCTTCTTGAAAGGACATCCAGCCCTCCTGGGCACCTTTGCCCTTTAGGACTGCCTCCCATGGAACTTTATCAACCAACATTCTGAACAGTCCAAAGACTGCCCCCAGAAGTCCAATGTGGCCATTCTACTGATCCCCCCTTCACCCTCTGTCTGTGTGGCTGCACCAGTCACAGCTGGTGCAGAGCTAGGAGCAGCCTTAACTTTCTGCCTAGTGGACACCATGGTTCCTTCTTTCTTGTGGCTGAGCTCCAGCACCCTCCCTATCCCTTCTCTGCACCTTCTCTGCTTGCCCTGCCTGCACGAACTGCTGGTGTGAACTACCCCACTTTCCTAATGCACCACAGGCTCATTTGCCCACTCTTGTTTGCCAGTCACTGATGCTCCCTAGGAGCTGTTTAAATCTCCCACTTGGCAGCTGCCACTTCTGGGACCACCCCTACCCCATCAGCTACCACATAGCAGCTGAGTTTCCAGGAGTCAGGAACCGCCCACCCCTAGCTCCCTCCCAGGCATCCCTCCCTCCACAAAGCTCATGGAGCACCTTTTTGCCTCAATCTAGCACCCAGCCACAGAACATACCATCCCTGCCACCAGTTCTCACTGATTCTGTATCATTCACTTTTCTTGAAGATGCGGTGTTCTTGTGGTTGTCACATATACTAACATAGAGTCCACATTTGTCAGCACATTTTGCTGTTCTTTTCTGTGCTCAAGATAATAAAATAACTATAGCATCATATGGTTTCCATTAGAAAGTGCTGACTTTTTAACAAATCAAAACAAGGATGACTTGTACAGTACAGCTTCCTGTCACATTTCCAGGATTCCTTGTACGGGAGGCTCTTCTCAGGTACTGGCTGCTTGTAAATGTAAAACACAGTTACTTGAATGCCTGTTTAAATTAAGCCCATATACTGAGATATCAGCTCCCTGAGGTCCAGAATATATGGATAACTACTGTCATTCCCAACACTGTCAGATAGTCCTTGTGTAATATAATTAAATTTAGATGTCTAGCCTTAAATAAACATTTTTCATGGCCTGCAACCAAGTGAAAGACATTACACCACTAATTAATCCACTTCCTGTGGTATGAGGACCCCGAAATAGCCTATATTACCTGGACTGTCTTGGTATACAGAAATTATTGTTCTGGAAATAGGTAATAGATGTAATAACTATAATTTTGATTATACCAGAACCAACATGTACATTGTAAATTTTCCTGATAACTGATTTTCTGCTAGTCATACAAGATCCTGGATAGCAAGCAGGAGAACCAAAAAAGACATATAAGAATATTGACTTCATGTTATTAGAGCTTTTCTCCATAAAAATGTTCTCTGTATGCACAGATTTTCAGAGAAGGTGCACACTTAAAAAAAAAAACCAAACTAAAAAACCAAAAACTCATCAAAAATTACCCAGTCAATTTCATCCTTCCACAGTTCCCTTAAATTATTTTCTTGCCAAACAAGGCTATAGGATTTTTTAGTATTGGAAAACCCAAATTGCAATAAGCAGTATAGAAGGACTACCAAATCCAATTTCAAATGTAATCATATACTACAGGCAAAAAATTCTTTGGTACAAATGGCTGAAAGTCATTGAAGGGAAAGATTAATATCCTCAAGACAAGGAAGTAAATCTGATAGCCTATACGACATGGCATTGTACTTTAAAAAAAAGTACTTATCCATCCAGTTTCCTTTACTTTTCAGGATATGTTTGTTTCAGGTGGATTATAGCTTTACAAGAAATGATATGAAATATTTTTGTTGAGAAGGAAGTACTCTACAATTAAACTGCATATCATGCACAACTATCATGACGCAGGCTACTGAGAAACCTCTTCTGACACATGTAAGATGTTCAAAATTCCAGGGTATAAATGCTACAGATTTGACATTTTCAAGGCAGTCTTATGAAAAGCTAGATATCCAGTGTAGCAGGCCGCCTTTTTCCTTCCTTATATTTTTCCTCAAAAGAAATATCAATCTTGTCATTACCTATCACTGCTATAGAAGGAATACAATGTACTCTCTGAATTTTTGTGAGAAAATTTTTAAAAACCCTGCTATTTGTATGTCTTTTTATACATTCTATATGTAGACTACACAAGAGCAACTAAGTTATCGCACCTCATCTAGCTTAACCTTAAAATACAAAGATATTAAGGAAACAGTTAACTACTGAACAGTAGTGATACATTTACTTACTTTTCTACCTATTTTTACTTACGTAGAGAAAGAATAATGGAAAACTGAAAACGGAATCATTCAAGTTGCATTGAAAAGAGAGAAATAGCCTGAAAGGACATACTTGCAAGGATATTAATTGTTATGACAAAAGGAAGATCTGACTACCCAACAGCAGACACCTACTCAACAGCACAACCTCAGACACTATTAACTTCTCCTTGACATAAGTTTGTACAGATTTTTGACAGTTGTCTCCCTAGCACCATCTGGTGTCTGCCAACTTATAACTTGAGAGAATGCACCAAACACAAAATTAATGCAGCTCATGGCCTCATGGGACAGAAAAATTTACAGCAGGCATCTCCACAAAAGCTCAGAAGAATATTAGGCAGGCTGGAATAAGCATGTATTATATTTATTATTTTCACCAGCCTGTGTTGGTGAAACATTGAATAAACACATTTGCCCATGTCTCATTCCTTCTGTTGGAATATATAAGATGATAGGTGCATAGATGTTCATGTAGGCTGGATTTTACATATGAAATATTTCCTTCTTCTGTTCAAATTTTACTTAAA